>NW_028292289.1:0-42196 GCF_963383615.2 Lipophrys pholis
CCCAACCCCAACCCCAACCCCAACCCCAACCCCAACCCCAACCCCAACCCCAACCCCAACCCCAACCCCAACCCCAACCCCAACCCCAACCCCAACCCCAACCCCAACCCCAACCCCAACCCCAACCCCAACCCCAACCCCAACCCCAACCCCAACCCAACCCCAACCCCAACCCCAACCCCAACCCCGCCAGGAGCCAACATCCGGCACATTCGTAAGCCAAGACCCATTATAATATAGATCTGAATCAGCATAAGTCTAATTTCTTACTGATATTATTTAGTTTATATCGAATGAAATATTGCATAGAATCAATCCTTATTGAAATAAATGACTAGTTTATTCGCCTGCCGTAGAGACAACTAAATCTCGTCGGGTTGGCCTAGAGTCTAGGGAGATAGCGGTTCTGCTTGGCAATCGTAGCATAACAATCCGTAGCCAAAGAATATAAGGTAGGCAGCCAGGACAGCCCCGGTGAAGCCTGCCCTAATAGCATGACCTAGCTAATGGCTAACACATAGAAAAGGAAGTATCAAAATTACAATAATCCCTGCACACCCAAATACTGCCCCCCTGATTTCACAACTATTAGCATTTATTACTATATCAAAAGTAGGAAGAAAGCCAGCCTTCGAGAATTTATTTATGTCCTCCACGATGTTTGAGAAGGATGGAATGATTTTTTTTTCATCCTTACCATATGCCTTAAGAACGCTTGCATGAGTATTTAGTGGTTCTACTAAGGGATGCATTCGCAATTGGTGATTCTCTACCTCAATTCGTCTACAAACTTCCCTTTGCTTTCATGATCAAATAAATTTCTAGTAGCTTGATACTACTCAAATAATAAATTAGAATATGAATTATGAATTTATCAGAGTTTGCCTTACTATGTTGGTACTTTTAAATTTTGTAAAGTACCCTTGCTCTTAATGTGCTTGCTTGAGGATGGAAATTTTTACTTTGGCAATCTTCGGAGTCCTCCTTTCTCACTCTAATCGTCATCGATCAGAGGCATAAAAAAGAGTTTGATGTCCTCGTATCCCAATTTACTAGATTAAAGCCATAATCCAGGTTTGATTTTAAATCTAGCTGAAGCGGAAAAGCATGAATGAAATAAATCCTCATCAACTCCCTCATAGAAAAATAAATAATTGCCTCTTAGAAAATGCTTCAAAAAAATTATTTAAGAACAACTGCTAATTTTACCCTGGTATTAAAACTTGTTCTTCTGGAATTCGTAGTAGACCATCATGCTGACCTTTGATTATATCCTCTTTGTCATATTAAAAATGCCAATGCACTCTGACTGGATACCTATGATAGATGAGTAAACACGATTTTATTGTTTTTAACGAGGAACCACCTCCAAATGGTCATAGTACAGATTTTTGTTGACGTTGAGAATTATCACTTAGTTAAACTGCTCTTTAAAATCCTTCCACGTCATTATGAACTAAGAACGGCAATGGTGCCTCATTTTTATAACTACATCATCACCGAATGTAGTATGAACATTAGTCAATCCTAGCACCATAAAAACTCGATCTGTAGCTTGCTTTCTTTGCCGGGTCTCATAATCGCGAATATCCGCTAAAAGTTGTTAAATTTTTGATCCATTCGCTTTCTTTTTTCAAGTATTTTGAAGAAATGTTCTGCCTTTAGATCTAGGTCAATCCCTTTTGATAGACTTCCAGTAAGTGCTTTTAAGTACTCCTTTATCGCAAGATCTTTGTCTTCATCATCCTCAATAGAACATCTTGCCATCCGCCACCTACTTTAACCCTGTTTAATCTCCATTGGCTTTAGTACTGGCCATACACTCCATAATACCCATCGATTGGCATGGATTGATTTTAAAAGAGTCTGCTGATGATGTAAGGTTAAATAAGGCTCATAATTTAAAGACTCACTGTAAAAGCATCAGGATATCGTTTATTCTAATAACTATTTTTTATATCAGTGATGATTTTGTCTTAAAAGATTAACCGAGTTTTATTATGGTCCTAGAGCTTGAGCTTTTTAAGCCGAAATTAATCATAAATTAGCAGGCAATCCCAGAATGTAGGGCTTTATTGGTGCGTATTGGTATCCCTAAAATTAGTGATTTTTCCTAAACAATCATTGACAAATCAGATGAACCTACCATCATATTGCCTTGAAACTGTTTGATTACTTTTTTGCTGTCATGGGGTGCTTGCCTAATAAGATTATCCTCTGACCCAAAAATAGAGGTCAATTCTTTTTCCCTGTGATCTCGATGATACTCTCTACTTTTAGATATTCTCTGGCTATCAATCATTTAATCTTTGCTGCTATGTACTGGCTAATATTGAACCTCTTTATCAATAGCACTGTCTTTTTTTATTTGTCTTTATGAATTTATTGTACTTTTGGTTTAGATTAAGTAGCGATCATTAACTGTTAATGGTCTTAGTGCTCGTGAATCGTTTAAGGATCAGAATCTCCTTTAAAAAACTGTCCAGATCTTAACCTTTGATAACAGTTTGAATACTATTGTCAGCATCTAGGCTTGTATGAGGCAGAAGATTGCTTCCAATCATATCTCTGAAAAATTTGCTATCGATCACAGTTTGACACTGCTTAGAGATGCCAGCTTTCTACGTTTTAAGATGTTGCTCTTTGCTTTATATATTGCCTTTTTTCTTTTATCTATTATGATATTTTTACTCTAGGAGATCCTTTGAACTTTATTAGTCTTAATATTTTTTAATGTTGTTTTTAGCCATCTGCTCTTTTGATTTATGCAAATTTTTCCCCTTTGTTTCTTATCTGTTGACTTGTTATTCAACTTAGTCCTAATCTTAATTTGCACCTTCAATACTTCCTGTATCAACAAATTTGCCATCTATATTGATTTATTTTTTATTGTCGGCCTTCTATTTTTATTTTAAACTATCTTTATCTTTTACATATTTTGATTTTTTTATCCCCTCAGATTAATGTATACCTTGATCATATTCATCATAATCATGCATTCTGCTCTGGCTATCTTTAAAATCATCTGGTTTTTGTTTATTTTCCTTGTTTTATTATGTTCCTAAGCATTTTTTTATCTTTACTTGGATGGGATTTTTTTCGATAATCTTGTATGTCATCCGGGCTGTCATCTTCATTTCTGGTTATATTTCTGCCAGATTTTTATTTTATTGACCACTAGAAAATTATCCTCACTATCATTTTAATCACTTTCTTCATCTTTTACTATGAGTTTACTTAGATCTTTGTCCATCCTTTACTTACGGACATGCTTACCTTTATCTTAGATCAATGACTGCCGTCATGTTTGCCTTTATCTTTACCATTCTATTTACGTATCTTTTTAATTTCCTATTTTTTTTATAACATTCCTTCTTTCTTATCAGACTCTACCTTATCATTATTTTTCACTCGATTTGATGCTTACCAACAACTGGATACTTTGCTTAACTTTCATCTTTGATGTTCTATCTAGGTTTTCTATTACTTTTTGTAATTTATTTAATTTATTTACCTTATTAATAATCCTCTAAGATATTTTCCTCTGAGCTTTTATCATCCCTATCTGATTTTTTTTTTAATCCAAACTAACGACCACCATGTGTCTTATCATCATCTTTTCCTTCCTTATATTTTTGAGAATCTATTTTACCATAATCACTTTATCTCTTTATGAATCTACATATGTTTTTAATTATGTTAGCGCTTGTTGCCTTTTTTATCACTGAAATTGATCCTGTCTAGTTTGTTAGATCTGTCTTTGCTCCTGACAGTGTTCTTTTTGCTAAACGTCCATTATGAATTAAATCTTCGCCTTAATCTTCATCATCTTATTCACCATAAAATTAGCCTATTTTTTTATGATTTTATCTTTTTCGCTAATCTCCATACATCAGATCTACATCCGAATCCTCTTCTTAATATTATCCGATATCTCGTCTGACTTTGCCGTAGCCTTTTTTTATTATTTTCGCTATGTTCCATGCACTATATTTTCTTCATCGTTTTATTTTGCATCAGATTCATCACGATTACTTTTGTTATATTTTCTTTTACTTAAGCTATCAGACCCTCGTTCATCTTTTCGATTTTCTTTATCTTCTTATTGATCATCATGTTTTCCTTTACTCTTATAAATTTTCTTTTACACTCGGCCTTATATCCCTTTTCATCTTAACTTTCCTATTGACCTCTTATATCATCTTTTAATTATCCATATTTATTCTTTTTTAATTAACTTTGTTCATTTTCTTTACGTTGCTTTACCTTTGCTTTTCTGATTTTTTGTTTTGTTTGAACCTTCATCCATCAATTCTTACTCTTATTCCTCTTCATCGTCTTGTCTACCACCGACACGTTTGCTTTTACCTTTGCTTTTCTGATTTTTTGTTTTGTTTGAACCTTCATCCATCAATTCTTACTCTTATTCCTCTTCATCGTCTTGTCTACCACCGACACGTTTGCTTTTACCTTTGCTTTTCTGATTTTTTGTTTTGTTTGAACCTTCATCCATCAATTCTTACTCTTATTCCTCTTCATCGTCTTGTCTACCACCGACACGTTTGCTTTTACCTTTGCTTTTCTGATTTTTTGTTTTGTTTGAACCTTCATCCATCAATTCTTACTCTTATTCCTCTTCATCGTCTTGTCTACCACCGACACGTTTGCTTTTACCTTTGCTTTTCTGATTTTTTGTTTTGTTTGAACCTTCATCCATCAATTCTTACTCTTATTCCTCTTCATCGTCTTGTCTACCACCGACACGTTTGCTTTTACCTTTGCTTTTCTGATTTTTTGTTTTGTTTGAACCTTCATCCATCAATTCTTACTCTTATTCCTCTTCATCGTCTTGTCTACCACCGACACGTTTGCTTTTACCTTTGCTTTTCTGATTTTTTGTTTTGCCTGAACCTTCATCCATCAATTCTTACTCTTACTCTTATTCCTCTTTATCATCCTGTCTACCACCGACACGTTTGCTTTTACCTTTGCTTTTCTGATTTTTTGTTTTGTTTGAACCTTCATCCATCAATTCTTACTCTTACTCTTATTCCTCTTTATCATCCTGTCTACCACCGACACGTTTGCTTTTACCTTTGCTTTTCTGATTTTTTGTTTTGCCTGAACCTTCATCCATCAATCTTACTCTTACTCTTATTCCTCTTTATCATCCTGTCTACCACCGACACGTTTGCTTTACCTTTGCTTTTCTGATTTTTTGTTTTGCCTGAACCTTCATCTATCAATTCTTACTCTTATTCCTCTTTATCATCCTGTCTACCACCGACACGTTTGCTTTTACCTTTGCTTTTCGGATTTTTTGTTTTGCCTGAACCTTCATCATCAATTCTTACTCTTATTCCTCTTCATCGTCTTGTCTACCACCGACACGTTTGCTTTTACCTTTGCTTTTCTGATTTTTTGTTTTGTTTGAACCTTCATCCATCAATTCTACTCTTACTCTTATTCCTCTTTATCATCCTGTCTACCACCGACACGTTTGCTTTTACCTTTGCTTTTCTGATTTTTTGTTTTGTTTGAACCTTCATCATCAATTCTTACTCTTACTCTTATTCCTCTTTATCATCTGTCTACCACCGACACGTTTGCTTTTACCTTTGCTTTTCTGATTTTTGTTTTGTTGAACCTTCATCCATCAATTCTTACTCTTACTCTTATTCCTCTTTATCATCCTGTCTACCACCGACACGTTTGCTTTTACCTTTGCTTTTCTGATTTTTTGTTTTGTTTGAACCTTCATCCATCAATTCTTACTCTTATTCCTCTTCATCGTCTTGTCTACCACCGACACGTTTGCTTTTACCTTTGCTTTTCTGATTTTTGTTTTGTTTGAACCTTCATCCATCAATTCTTACTCTTACTCTTATTCCTCTTTATCATCCTGTCTACCACCGACACGTTTGCTTTTACCTTTGCTTTTCTGATTTTTTGTTTTGTTTGAACCTTCATCCATCAATTCTTACTCTTACTCTTATTCCTCTTTATCATCCTGTCTACCACCGACACGTTTGCTTTTACCTTTGCTTTTCTGATTTTTTGTTTTGTTTGAACCTTCATCCATCAATTCTTACTCTTACTCTTATTCCTCTTTATCATCCTGTCTACCACCGACACGTTTGCTTTTACCTTTGCTTTTCTGATTTTTTGTTTTGCCTGAACCTTCATCCATCAATTCTTACTCTTACTCTTATTCCTCTTTATCATCCTGTCTACCACCGACACGTTGCTTTTACCTTTGCTTTTCTGATTTTTTGTTTTGTTTGAACCTTCATCCATCAATTCTTACTCTTACTCTTATTCCTCTTTATCATCCTGTCTACCACCGACACGTTTGCTTTTACCTTTGCTTTTCTGATTTTTTGTTTTGCCTGAACCTTCATCCATCAATTCTTACTCTTATTCCTCTTCATCTTGTCTACCACCGACACGTTTGCTTTTACCTTTGCTTTTCTAATTTTTTGTTTTGCCTTAACCTTTATCCATCAATTCTTACTCTTACTCTTATTCCTCTTTATCATCTTGTCTACCACCGACACGTTTGCTTTTACCTTTGCTTTTCTGATTTTTTGTTTTGCCTTAACCTTTATCCATCAATTCTTACTCTTACTCTTATTCCTCTTTATCGTCTTGAACAACATGTTTGCTCTTAACTTTCTTTTTATATTTTTGTCCGTTAAGTATCATATCTTCATCATACCTTCCCTCATCGTCCTTTTTCACCAGCTTCATGTCTACCTTTGCTTTTGTGATTTGTTTTTTTAGTATTTCCCTTTTAATAAACATTTTAAAAATCCTATTATTCAGAAATTTTTTTATTTTTTTCACCATCTATTCCTTAATTTTTTTATTTTTTGCCTTTTGATCTCATTAAATCTTGAACTTTATTATCTTGCCCATCTTGGTATTATATTTTTTCTAATCCTTTCCTTTAAATTAGCATTATTTTGCTAACTGTCTGTTGTTTTTATGGTACTATTGAATATCAATCTTTTAACCTTTGGAGTTTAACCCCTATCCCTTAGCTGCTATATTCCTTTCTATGTTTTAACTCTCTATACATCTTTGCACGTTTTTTTAAAGAATTTTTCTCCAACATGGTTTCCCATTTTTATGGGACATTATCCTCAATTTAATCTAAATCTTCTTTTTTTTTTGGGCTTTATTTTTGGATAATTTATGTTTGTTTGAATCATTTGTTGATTTAGTCTCTTTCTTTTGTCTACAGGCGTACTCATATCATCAGCTTATTAATTTCTCTATTAATTATTCTATTATCTATTTTATTTCTCTTTGTACACTTGTATACTCCCATCATCATTTTCTATGTAGTTGTTTATTGATTGCTTTAAGTCCTTTCTTGGTTTGCTATATTTCCTTTTCCTAATTTTATACGATCTTAGTTCTTTCTATGATTTGCTTTTTCGTTTGATTTTTAATTACTCAAAATCTAATAAGATCTTTTCTACTAAGGCTTTCCCTACATATTTAGTTCTAAGAGATTTCGACTACCTATACCTTGTTTTTTCCCTTGCCTGCTTTGATAGTTTAATTATTCTCTTACTTTAAAAGAATATATTATTGAGATTTTCTTGAACCACTTTTTAAAACATCTTTCCGATCTTGACCAAATTTTTATTTCTCTATTAACTGTTTTCTTCCTAATATGGTTATTTTGTTTTCGCATTTAGACTTTTAAATTACTTGATGGTAAACTTTTTTCTTTTGGTTTTGATTTTTTTTTATTTTTTGATTGCCCTTTTAGAACTGTCTAATTCAGTATTCATATTTCTATTAGTCCTGCCAGTAAGTTTCACAGTGTATTCTTCATTCAAAAAATGAGGCAATTCATATTAGTTTGATAAGGGAAAATTCTTTTTTTCTTCTTGGTCGTTTAGAGAACTAATCCTATAGCTCATGTTTTATGGGTATAGTTTCTTTTTATTTTTGTTTTGTTTTTTCTAATAACTAAATGGATTGTAGTTCTTTATAAAAAGCCTTTGCTTGTGCTTTTATTCAAGTTCTTCCTCTTCTTCTGTGATGCTTTTCACATTGTTGTTTTTATTATTCAAAAATTTAGAAATAGCAACGGCCGATTTCTGAAATTCTTTTGAGCCCTTTGACTTAGTAGATTAATCAAATAAGGGAAGAAAACTTTAATCTTTATCTCTGATTGGCAATTAATGTATTGAACTTTCTGCCAAGGTCCATCCTTCAATTTATCTATTTTATACAGACATCCCTTTTATTATCTTTTGTTTTGGTTTACTCCTGCTCTTATCTTTACTGTTAATTTTACTTATCGCTGGCATTCTTTATGATATTTAATTAAAAGCTTTATCTGTATTTTATTCTTTGGTCGAGAGCGAGAAGATTAAGGCTACATACTCGCACCATGGCAGTGTCCATTTCTATGAATGTTTTTAAAGCCGTTCGCTTTATCTCACATTATAGCGTGAATTCAGATGCTTGTGCATTTTATTTGAACTGGGAATATAGACCATGCTTTATGTTTTAATTTATGGTAACTATTCAATTTATGACATCTTATGGTGAATTGTTTATTTTATTTGGGCTAATTTAATTATTTTGTCGCTCCTCTTTTCCAGTTATCTAGTTGGTTTCCTATTTTGTCAAAATCAGCTTCGACTTAAACCCAACCGAAGAATAAATTGGCTTTAGCTAATCTCCCTCTTCAGCTATATTCCGAATTTTGTCAAAAAACTTATGATCTGTCCGAAAGAATTTAGATTTCAAGTTTTCTTCATCTAGATCTGGTTAAAACTTTAATAATTGATCTTTATGTAAGGACTACCAACGGTCGCTTTCTTATTCAAATCGAACTCGGAGTTGTTTGAGTAGATATTTACCATTTTCTAGTTTTTTTGCCTGGTACATGATACAGACTCGTTTGGTTAACGTTACTGGCAGCATTTACAAAATTAAGAATGTCTAGGTCGAAACAATCCTTGATAATTTTTGGGCTATTTCTTCTTCAAATATTTAGCTAACAAGCTTTGACTATTTTTCCCAATGCCTGAATGTAGACAGATGGTGCTTCCGATTTTTCTTTACTGATTTATTCGAGTATCATGCTGGCTAAATCATCAAGCTATGGCTTTTCCTCATTCTCTGGCCCCAACCCCAACCCCAACCCCAACCCCAACCCCAACCCCAACCCCAACCCCAACCCCAACCCCAACCCCAACCCCAACCCCCAACCCCAACCCCAACCCCAACCCCAACCCCAACCCCAACCCCAACCCCAACCCCAACCCCAACCCCAACCCCAACCCCAACCCCAACCCCAACCCCGACTCTGCTGATGAACTCATCAGTTCCAAAACGATCATAACAACTTTCCTATTCATAGTTAATAATATAAATAGAACATCTCCTTTTATCAGTTCTTCACAATTCAAATTAGCAATAATTAAATACATTTATACTCTCTTGCCTTCTTATAGTAGAATATGAATCTTTGTTGTTTTTGTGGTTTTCAAATTAATCAATCAAGAATAATCTAGAATGTAGGACAATCGGGCTGATGGACTGCTCATGAACATCATCCAGCAGCAACAGGGCATTGATGGCTTCTTTGATGCTGTATTCGGGTTCCTCCGCAGGAACACTGACTTTTACACTGATGAAAAAAAGGCTGAACAGATCATCGTGGGATCTTGCCAAAAACATTTCAAAAGGTATGCCTAGGATCAGAAACAAAAACAAAAAGAAGAAGATCTCAAGAAAACCCGCTAAGCTGAACGCAAGGCCAAATTTGAAAAATAAAAAGAACCCCCAAAAGAAACAAAGATTGAGAAAAAAAGTGAGGAGCCTAAGCCAGCTGAAGAGAAACCAGATGAGTAAGACAAAGAGAAAAAATAGGATGAAAAAGCCCCTATTGGCAATGGAGGCAGGACTGATAAGTATATTTGGACACAAACTCTTGAATAAACTCACGTGTACATTCAGTAAATGACAACATCTCTAAAAAGACCTCGAAGATCTAAATGGGCTCTTAAAATCTTAAGATAACTCTGGAGGGGAAGTTTTTATAGACACACAATTCAGCTAGAAAATCATCTTGGACTAATCCATCTGGACAATCGAAACTGGTGAGGTTCAAGGCTACAAGGGAAAGTATATTCATCTGTCTCTAATCAAATCAGGTGACAAGATGCACTGGTGGGCATCTGTTTTCAAAGGAGATACCGCTATAAACACGCAGAAGATCAATCCAGAACCTAGTTCATTGTCGGATCTAGAGGGTGAGACAAAATCTACAGTAGAGAAGATGATGTACGATATGCGGCAAAAGCAAATGGGTCTGCCTACATCTTAGGACCAGAAGAAGCACGATATGATAAAGAAGCTACAAGCACAGCACCCTGAGATGGATTTCAGCAAGTGCAAGTTTAATTGACCTGAAAATTATTGAATGATCAAGTAGCCGCTAATCTAAGGATAATATGTAGCATGAAGGTATCATCCAGAGCTATTTTGCAGGCCTCTCTTTGATATACTCCACTTCTGGACTACTCGAGTTTGGAGCATCTTGGCTTCGGTGGGAAATGCTAGAGAGAATTGCCATTGCAGGTAAGCTTTCCAAACTCAGGAAAGTCAATGACTGCTTCTAGATTAGTGTGTCTACCAGAACTGGGCAGACTGTGAGAGTAATCGTGGATAGTCGGGAATTCGTGCCTCATTTCGTTGCTGCATTTAATGGACTGATAAGGCAATCGAAAGCATCAATTTTTTTGAACTTGATGCCAATCCTTTTTCGAGAATAACTATGTCTAGGCTTCAGACCAGCAGAGACAGTGATCCTATCAGTTTCAGATGAGCTAATCATTAAAGTTCTTCAACCTGTTGAATAGTTGTTTATGCAGGATTCGGTGATGGAAATCGATTATAAATAGGTAGTAATTGGAAGTGTAAAGAGAGCAGCACTATAAGGCTTGCAAATAAATGATATCAGAACCACTGTTGCATCCAAAGGAATGAGAGCAGGTATTCTGGGAGTGCCGCAGTCTGGTCAAAAACTACTACTTAAACCGTACTCATCCAAATCAGTGCCATTTTATTGCAGTGATCTTGACAAAGTCAAAGTGCATTACAGGAACTAGTGCTAAAAGTTGCACAACAGTCTGCTTCCCCAGTAGCAATAGGCATGGATTTTTCTCCCACGCTGCACCATCAAGGTGGATGAACATTTGGAACTGGTGTTCTAGGCGAATAAAGCATATACCATACAGCCTATTTATCAAAAGGGACATGTACAAGTGACTCCACTTTTACGACTGCCTCAGCTCAATGGCATTTCAAGATCAGTAAAGTGTCTTAAGGTGACAAAGATCGCCATAAAGATGATTGTATTTTAGCACCGCTGTAAGTTCTGTAACTGCTAGATGGCTGGACCAGGAATGTGTGGAAGAGGGATGGAGCACCCTTCAAAGCTGAACATTTTTGCAAGTCTGATCTGCCAATGCGCAGATGAGCAACTCTAAATCCTGCTCAGAGGAGAGCCTGCTCTCAAGTGGTTTGAGGACATAATCCTGTAGTTTTAAGAACTTATTAATAAGGATTTGCAAGCATATGGTAGGATACGCTTTTTTAGACAGAAAAACGACTTCACCATGCAGGCGACTGGACAGAATCTGCCTCCTACTCAGGACAGGGCATAGCTCTGTCGACAGCTAATCCATCAAATGCAAAGTCGGTTTGTCCTTGGCAGATTCTTTTGTGATTTGGTGCTTGAAAAATGGCTTCTTGGTTACAAACAGAGGTAGGAATTAGCACAGACAATAGAGACGGACATATAATACCTATCGCGAAAGACAGTTAATCCGAACGGGATAATGGCGAAGCATGGAGAAGAGGGCAGGCAGATGCCGTGCATGAAGGTATTAAAAGTTGTGTAGACAAAACAAGAGCCATTCTACGGCTAGAGCTATCTTTCCCAGCTACTGCTTACACTTCCTTGAGATGGCTCTTTAATCTTTATATATCTTAATCAAAGAATAGAAATGAGCAGGATTACAATGGCTAAAGAACTCATCTCATAGGCGAGAGCCAAATTCGCAGCCAGTACTAGCTCTGATATTAGAGAAACCTCAGTCAAAAACTTCAAACAGGGAATCAACCTACTCATAGAGGAGACTAGATATGAAGACAACGCCCACACTAAGGAAGTACTTCGACAAAAGTGCAGTGACCTTGCCTCAGAATTTGAGCAGATGAAAAGGAAAATTCATGAAGCCAAAAAGCCAGATCCACCTCCCTCGGCCAAAAAGTCTGAAGATAATGAAGAATTGGACGAGGACGAAAAAGCATTGAGAGCTAGTCTGGAAAGTGCTATTGTCAGAGAAAAGCCAAACGTGAGCTGGGATTAGGTGTCGGGCTTATCTTCTGCTAAATAGGCTCTTAAAGAAGCTGTAGTTTTGCCCATGCTCTATCCATAGATTTTTGTGGGCCAGAGAAAACCATGGAAAGGTATATTGCTATATGGAGTAATCATTTTAATCAGCCCCCAGGTACCGGCAAGACTTTACTTGCAAAGGCATGCGCTAGTGAGATGTCAGGTGGTACTTTCCTTAGCGTATCAGCCTCCAGCATGATAAGCAAGTATGTCGGGTAGAGTTAAAAACTGATTAAGTACCTGTTTGATTTAGCCAGAAAAGAACGCCCTTCAGTCATCTTCATGGACTAGGTTGACTCCTTGGCATCTTCTCGATCAGATGGAAGTAACGATTCTTCAAGGAGAGTGATTGCATAGCTGCTGGTGCAAATGCAAGGGGTTGGCAACTCCTTAGATGGAGTGCTCGTACTAGGTGCTACCAACCTGCCCTGGGAGCTGGATCCTGCCATTAGACGTAGATTTCAAAGGAAGATTTACATTGATCTTCCTGACCGCATGGGCCGGCAGCGCATATTCTAGACTATGATGGGTCGTAATTCACACAGCCTGGATTCAGAAGATTTCTAAAAGCTGGCTGAGATGTCTGAAGGCTGCTCGGGGTCGGATATCAATGTCTTTGTGAAGAGCAGCTGTTATGAGCCACTCAGGTAGGCACAAAGGGCACACCACTTCAAGAAGGACCAGCAAGGTAATTGGATAGTGTCGTAGGCTGGATAGCCTGGCGCTGTGAAGAAATCACTAACTGACCTGTAGGGCGGCAAAATCACCCTGCGCAAGGTGTCAATCCAAGATTTTAAGACTTGCCTTTCAAACATGAAAACTTCAGTAAACCCTGCTTCTCTCAAGCGCTACGTCGACTTCACTGAACAGTTTGGTGAAAGAGATTGATGATTGATTGATGATTGATTGATATGACTGCAATTAACACTTCAATCCTCATCTATCCTCCGACCAGTGCCTTGAAAGGCCATTTGAGGAGAGGCTTGAGTAGGTTGACGAGCAAGAGTGTTGATATTGGTTCTATTGTTGATGGAAGGTTGGCCAGCAGGACGGCTCCGGCTTTCCCCTTCTCCACTAAACTTGATATTTTCATAGGTAGTAAAAACGTTCGGCAATAATACCACCATCACACCTCTGTATACCAATCCGATCACATAGTAAGATAATTACTTTGCAAAGATGGATGTTTCTTGCGGTTTTATGGTGAAATGAGTATTGGCATTGGCTGTATTGTTAGGCCCTAGATACCGTGATAGCAGGTATATTGACAGTGCGTCCCATATGGAATAGAACAAACAGTATAGCCAATAGAAGGATACCACTCGCAGACTCATCCCAGTCCACCCTAAAAATAGCATCAGCCCAATCAGCAGAGTATTGAAGATACTAAAAATCACTCTTTCAACTCCGAGCAGGATCAGACCCAGGACCAGTAGCACTATCTAGCAAAAGAGAGCCACCTTCAGGATATAGCTCTGGCAGGGCTGTGGTACATCCTCATTATGCTGGTTAAGGAAACCTCCAAAGTTCCCGAAGAACATGAAAAATATGATTCTAGGATAAATCTGCTAGGTTCAATTTTTGTTGGCTAGTCTTCTCAGCACGTATTGGAGAATCCCTCCATGCTTGAAATATTAGATCTCGGGCTCTGTGTCCAATCTACATTTAGCCACAAATTCATTCCCACACGCTGTCTTCACCTTTATCTCCTTATGCACTGCAATATTAGCTAATTCAATAGTATATTCCTCTTCACCCTTCAAGCCGATGCTATCAGCACTCTGTCCCTTCAGGAATTCCAGAGGAAGGATGCCCATTCCTGCCAGGTTACTTCTGTGGATTCTCTCAAAGCTCTGAGCTATGACAGCTCGTACACCAAGCAACATTGGCCCCTTAGCAGCCCAATCTCTTGACGAACCTGAGCCATACTCCTGTCCAGCAATAACAATGACTGGAATCCTAGCTTCCAGGTACTTGAAAGCAGCCTCTGAGATGAACATGTTTTCTTTGGAGGGCCAATAGATAGTCCGGGGCCCAACTTTGTCATGCAATCTGTTGATGATCCTAGTGTTAGCAAAAGTACCTCGAGCCATGACTTCATCATTACCCCTACGAGATCCATAGGTATTGAATTCTTAAGGTTTTACCCCCTTTGACTCAAGATATTTGGCAGCTGGTGATTGTTTGGCAATATTACCGGCAGGAGAAATATGGTCGGTTGTAATGGAGTCGCCAAAGAGTGCTAGTACTCTCGCCTTTTCAATTGAGGTTAGTGACTTTGGAGTTGCCTAGGTCTTTTCAAAGAAAGGTGGTTTATGAATGTAGGTGGAGCTGTCTTGCCATTTATAGTGGATTGATTTATCCACTTTAAGAGACTGCCAATGACTAGAACCCTCAGTCACTTTTGAATAAAATTACTCAAACATTTCGGGCTTTAGGGATTTTGTAAGAATCTCCCTCACCTCACTTCGAGAAGGCCAGAGTTCCTTCAAAAAGACATTTTTCCCGTTTTTGTCCTTGCCAATCGGATCTTTTTCAAAGTCGATATCCACTGTGCCGGCTAAAGCATATGCAACCACCAAAGGTGGAGATGCCAGGTAATTAGCCTTTACATTGGGATGAATTCTAGCCTCAAAATTACGGTTTCCTGAAAGAACTGCAGCAGTGACCATTTCGCTAGCCTTCAAAGGGTCACCTATTTAAGCAGGTAGATCACCAGAGTTGCCTATGCATGTCATGCATCCATATCCAGCAGTGGTAAAACCAATCTCATCCAAGTATTTGTTCAGTCCTGATTCGTTCAGATATTTAGTTACTACTCCCGAGCCTGGTGACAGACTGGTTTTAATGTACGGGGCAATAGCCAATCCTTTTTAAATGGCATTCTTTGCCAGCATTCCTGCTGCCAGCATCACATCAGGGTTGGAAGTATTCGTACATGAGGTAATAGCAGCGATCGATACAAACCCATTCTTAAGAGTATATTCTATATCTTGGAATTTCACATTCAAACTTTGGGTGGTAGCCTATTTCGATAAGCCAAAGCCTTTGAAACCTAGCTCATTAGTCAAGCACTTATTAAAGTCACTCTTCATCGAATTTAGTGGTACTCTGTCATGAGGGCGCTTGGGTCCAGAGAGAGAGGGTTATACTTTGTCAAGGTCTAGCTCAACCCCATCAGTAAAGATCAATTTTTCATTGCCCTTTCTAAAGAGTCCAATTTTGTCAAGGATCTTGACACGGTCAATGATTTATCTCGGTCTCTTGGTTTCCTCTAAATAACGTAAAGTAACATTATCAATAGGAAAGAATCCCATAGTCGCACCGTATTCTGGAGCCATATTAGCGATAGTTGCTCTGTCAGCCAAAGTCAGATTGTCAAGCCCATCTCCATAGAATTAAACAAATTTTCCAACCACCTTCTTCTTTCGAAGGATCTCCACAATAGTCAATACCAAATCAGTGGAAGTCACAGTGTCAGGTAGCTTTCCAGTTAATTTAAAACCGATAACCTCAGGAAGCACCATGCTAATTGGCTGTCCAAGCATCACTGCTTCAGCTTATATTCCCCCTACTCCCCATCCCATCACTCCTAATCCATTTATCATTGTGGTATGAGAGTCCGTTCCAACCAAAGAATCTGGGAAGACAACTCCATCGCTAGTTTTAAGAGCCACTTGAGCCAGGTATTAAAGGTTGACTTGATGGACGATGCCTGATCCAGGAGGCACAATCTTAAAATTTTGGAATGCTGTGGAGCCCCACTTGAGGAATTCAAACCGTTATTTGTTACGCTGGAATTCAATGGCTTAGTTTTCAAGGTAGGCATCCTTCTTTCTGGAGACATCGACTTGCACAGAGTGATCTATGACCAAGTCTACGGGACAAAGAGGGTTAATTTTGTCAGCTCTACCTCCCAGCTTGATGATCGAATCTCTCATGGCGGCTAGATCTACGACAGCTGGAACTCCAGTGAAATCTTGTAAGATGACTCTTCCAGGCTTGAAAGGAATTTCCTTTTGAACCTTGTAATTTTCCTCCCATTTGTAGATTGTCTCCACATCGGAAGCCTTAACCTCAAAGTCATCACAGTTCCGGAGTGCATTTTAGAACAGGATGCGTATGGAGAAAGGCATTCTGTTGACATTGGCCTTCCCTCGATATTCCTATAGAGGGAAATAGTGCAATCCTGCATCAACATCCTTCCTGATGCTGGCGAAAGGGTTCCTTCGACTGGAAAACCTCTGAATATTTTTAAGCATCTTCTATTAAGATAATCATAATCATCAACAACCTTCAAGTCGTGCCTAGACTTCATATTATTATCTTTGCATCCCTATTTTTTTATATGAAGATACCTTTATGGATTATGGATTATGGGATTTGAGTTACTTTTTTTGCATTATGTAGTCACCTTTTTAGAAGCATCCTCCACGCCTTTAAATCTTTGTAGACAGGAAAACCATCATCGTCACCAACTCCGATAAAACTGATCGCATCTTGGCCATCCACAGAAGCACTGGCCGATTGAACCTTATCAATACTAAAATCGATTTCTCATCCAAGCGAAAAATCCTCACTTGCGCTCTTTTCGGCATAATCACAATCGCTAATGAAGCTACTCTCCTCTTTGTCTAGAGCATCAAGACTATAGGTGAATTCAATGGCCATACGATCATGACAGTGGCAGAAATGGGCTATGTCACGATCAATCCCACCTTCGGAGCCTACTAACCTAACTTCGCTAGTTTCAACTCAAAGATGCTGGAAATCAAGAATCTGTTGCGCCACAATTTCATGCTGTGCTTCTCTGACAACATCACCTGCTCGCTCCAAACAAAGCGTGTTGGGATCATAGATGAAAGATTCACATGGAACTTGCATGCCATGAAAGAAATTCTGCAGCTTGAAGGCAAAAAGCCTGAGGACTCTGAATGGCTAGCTCCTTTTGTCCAAGGCATTCTTGAAATCGTGCGAGTGCCATGTGAAGCCAAGACAGAAGCACAAGTGTATGTTTTCTACAGAAGATCAAAGCACATGGGGGGAACAAGGTTTCTATGTCGAGGAGTGGATTAGATAGGTCACCCTGCTAACTTTGTAGAGTCATAGTTGGTGATGGTTTATGATCGGCATGTGTGGTCATACGTGATGGTGAGAGGAAGCGTGCCTTTGATCTGGACCCAGGAGAATGTGAATGCCGACATTGTCTTCGGAAAAGATCACAGTAAGACAAAGAGTTGTTTCAGGAAACATATTGGACAAATTGCTATATCGTATGTGGAGACTGATTGTGTCGACCTGCTATCACCTCAGGTGAGCAATGAAAAGAGACTGATGGACCGTTTTAAGCAAGAGGTGTGCGACCTGAATAAGGATAACGTTAGGTATACTAGCTTTGATTACCATCACCATTCCAAGCTGAAGGACTTTGATGGTATTGAAAAGTTTGTCTCAAAACTGGTTGATAATGTCACTTCATAGAACAACATCTATTACGAGATTGATGGCAATACCATAAACCAGCAATCTAAGGTAGTGCGCGTTAACTGTCTGGACTGCATGGACAGGACCAACATTATGACCGGAAGAATGTTCGAAATAGTGTCCATGAGTATACTTGGAGTCAAGTCAGGGTGTGTCTTCCAGGATAACTTCAGGAACGCTATCAAGAGCCTTGGAGATTGGGTGTCAAGAATCTACTCAGGGTCAAACTCGACACTCAATATGCTCAACCACGATCGGGAGCTGGGCTTCTTCGAAAAGATAGGCAACACCTTCAAATCTGCTGAGCGCATGTACCAGCAGTCATTCTATGATGGTCTTAAGCAGGAAGCCTACCTCTCCTTGCTCCGAAAGAACTCAGACAGTGTGCCTTTAGAGTTACAGGCCAAAGCCAATATGGCATAAATTTGGTAGAAAGGTGAATAATCCAGCCAAATAAAAGGGGGCATTTTGGTTATCACCTTTAACGCAGCAGACACTCTCCCACAAACTAATCTCTTCAAATAAATGGGGTTAGCTAACAAGCCTGGGCTGGTAGTAGTAGGACTTCAAGAAATCTGTGAGCTTAATGCTAGCAGCATCATACTCGCCTCCAATGATAAGAGGGTCATGGACTGGCGCCATAAAATCAGTGTTGATCTCAAAAACTGCTTTGGAGAGTTCTATAGCTCAGTAATGGTGGTTTCACTGGTCGGTCTTTGTCTACTCATTTTCAGGGAGCATGGACTGGAAGTGAAGGATGTCATCACTTCAACAATCAAGACAGGAGCAGCTGGCATGCTGGGCAATAAAGGAGCAGTCGCAATCAACTTTGCTGTGGGTGATGAACTCTACACTTTCATCAATATGCACCTCTGTTCAGGAGAGGATTCAGTATGCGAGAGGCAAAGAAAGTAAGACATTGCAAGAATCCTCGCCCTGCTTTTCACCGAGAATGAGCTTTACAAGGATCGACTGCAGTTCAAATGCAGTTCTAAAACCTTTATAATGGGCGACCTCAACACCAGACTTAAAATGACTTCTGATGAGGCTTTGCATCTGCTTGCTCCTTTCGAAAGTGACTCTCCAGCCGATGCGGAAGAGAGAATCATTCGTGCCTTCAAATACGACTAACTGCAGCATCTTCTATAGGGTTGTTAGTACCTGACTGGGTTTACAGAGCCGAAGATCTTTTTTGCACCTACCTACAAGTATGTGAAGGGTGAGATGCAGTACGATAGGAAAAAGGGGAGGGTGCCATCCTGGTGCGACAGGATTTTGTACAGGGGAAAAGGGCTTTCAGTGTCCGCCTTCTGCAGCCTGAAGCGAGTGATAGAATCGGATCATCGACCTGTTTGCTGTCTGTTCAATGCTGAATACAAGGTAGATAAAAGAACGGACCGACTATAGAAGTTTGTGTACACTTGCTTCCCATGATATGATATATACACAATAAACAGCTAGTATGCAGCTAGGTTCAGCTGCTTGTATTCATTTAGATCAAAGGAAAATTACCACTCACCATTCATGATTCAGTCGGAACTCGCACATCCTCTGCACCCACAGTTCTTGCACTGTATAAGTTTGCCCTCTTCTTGATCCTTTTTCGGGACTCTGCATATGCAGGTGCTTTTGAACTGGTGGTTAGATGGCTGGATGCAGGCCAGGCAGCACAGCTTTTCATATCCCTGCTTCTTCCATTTTGCGATTAAGTTTGGGTCTCCTAGTTTTTTCTTTAAGCAGTAGTCGTAGAGTTGCCTAGAAATCCTCTTTTCCTTGTAAAAGAGTTAGAACAAGAATCGTGACCTCCTGTGCAGGACCCTATAAATTTTCCACAGTGCCTCTTCATGCACCACATGGACCGTATCATCAGGGGCCATCTGCAGTTCACGCAGTTCTGCCTCAAACTGGTCAAAAGTATGGACTAGTTCCTAAAATCCTTCAGGGGATGTCTTCTTTTTCATAATTGGCAATAAACTATCCTTTGAATTCATCTAATGTGGTTGTGACATAACTGTGAATGCCGCATATATTCAAAGGGCATGAAGCTTGCCAAACAATGTTCACAACGCAGAAAACCTCCTTTGCTTAGAGCTCGGCCAAATGCTCCTGCCTACTCATCTTTCTTCATATTGCTGTAACTCTTTACTCGAGAAAGCTTGACAGTGGCGGTGGAGTCCATCTGCAGCTGTTTGAACTGGCCAGTTATTTTTTCAAGTTCTCTTTTAACTCTCTATTTTCCATATCTAAGTAGAAGTTCTGCTCTTCAAGAGGGCCAACCTGCAGCCCTTAACTTCTGGTGCTTGACTTGGCCGGAGTGGAGGGGCCTTTCTGATGCAAAAATCTATTGTTCTAAAGGGAATGAAGCCATGCTTAGCTCAACATGGGATGTGATTCTGTGAGGTCGTGACTGCTAAGTAACCTGTTGCTTTATAAAGGGTCAGAGACATGTCCATCCTTGATGAGTTTGACTATCTCGCAGAAAACGGTGTCTCTCCTGGACAGTCTTTTGATCTCTGCAATGAGTATCTGCATGTTGTCAAAGTAGGCTGAAGTGATTTTCCTAAGTTTGTGCTAAATTTCTATAAGGGTGGCCTGTAGAGAATTGCAGTTTGAGCATTTCATCGTTAGATTTTAAATTGTGTCATTTAAGAATGGCAATGGCTTGTCGAGCAGTATGCTCAGCGGTTGGACAGTCATCTTCCTTTTAGGAGTAAGAGTTCTTTACTGCCCTAGATGGCCACTTCGATAGGATGTAGAAGCCAGAGCCTGGAGAGTGGCTGTCTTAGAAAACCTAAGTCCCGCAGTCTTTCACTTCTTACAGACAATTCAACTTTGTAACCCCTACCAAAAATGTCATATACATACAACCATTCAGCACTGTTCTCAATTAGAGCTTCCTATCAAAACTAAGACTGTTCTGCGCTGCATTCTACCTCGGCATGAAAGTGACCATATCCCCTGCCATCGATTTCGATATGCTCGTTGAGCAGCACAAGTTCTGCAAAAGGACCTTTCAAGGGTCAGAACAATTCCTTACCAGAGACATCCTCAACTACATGAAGAGAGAAGTTCCAGAGGATGCCTATGCAGTTATGGGAGTGACTGATCGTGATCTGTACCCCTACGAGGAATAGACCTTCGTTTTTGGATGGGCTCTGTACACCAGAAGAGTGGGCATTTTCTCAGTACTGAGATGGGATCCACTAGCTTTTGCAAGAGCATAGAGTAGCCTAATAAATCCTGAGACTGTCATCTACCCTGCCATTCGGACAATGCTGCACTAAATAGGACATATGTTCGGCATCTCTCACTGCATCTACTACAGATGCCATATGAGTGGGTTCCACTCTATCACCTAAAATTATAAGGCCCCTCTTTAATTCTGTCCAGTCTGCTTCAAAAAACTCATAGGCAACCTTTGCTTCAATCCTGCGGAACGTTACCTTGCCCTGTCCATAATTAGCAGCTAGCTGTCTTTTATGCAAGAATCAAAGCTCTACCAGCTGCTGTATGACGAGGCTCTCAAATGGAAGAGCAAGTGGTGGGTCAAAATCAACCAGTATCTTGTCAGCAAGCGGGTGAGGAAGAGATCCACATCTCAAAATGATCGTACGAGAGGGGATCGAAGCATCCAAGCCAACAGGAACTCCATGCTAGAAAACGATCGGAGTAAACAGAGTGGGGTGAGCAAATAGAGATAAAGCTGTAGATAGGTGAAGAGTATGAATAAGAAGATGCTGCCTCCCTTGCCCTCAAGAAAGCCTGCCAAAATGGTTAGCATGATGTCAAAGCCAAAGAGTAGAGACCCCAACCCCAACCCCAACCCCAACCCCAACCCCAACCCCAACCCCAACCCCAACCCCAACCCCAACCCCAACCCCAACCCCAACCCTTTATATGCCCATCAAGTACCATTCATTCATTAGCTCACATATTGAAATAGATCAGTATATTCGACGTCTTGAGGTGTCATTGTCCAGACTGCGAAGGGGAGAGCCTGCTACTCTGCTCCTTGAAGGAGTCCGGATCAGCTATCGATGTCTACTCAAAGTATTGCGCTCTCGGAATGTAGACGCACGCATGAAATCTAACCCTACCCCTATCCTGCTTCGACAAGTTGGTCTAATGAGATCAAGGTCTGTCGTATAGTGGTAACGTGGATGATAGTTCCGCTGATAATCAAAATTGTTCCCTTGGGTAGGATAGAACCGAGAACGAGTTGGACTGAACTGGCACTAATTGTTCCTTTGTGCGGGATAAAACCGAGAACGAGTTGGACTGAACTGGCTGTAAGGAGACTGATAAGACATTCCTGTATTAGCAATGCTAGGTCTAGGCTGACAGCGCATGCAATTACGTCCCACAAGAATGCCTCCACAAGTATGGCATCTATTTCTACTACGCTCCTCATACCAACCGTTATTTCCCAAGTTTCGCATAGGAGAAGGAGAGCGTAAAAGGTGCTTCCTTGCTTCATTAGGAGAGATGAACAATTATTTCGATTATGCCAATCTTTAAGGTGTTTTGGAACGTGAACGTGAGCGTCGGGGTGTTGCGCTGGTTGGTGCTGGTTACTGACTGGGGATAAAATTCTATGCTCGTTGTGCTTGTTATTGTTGCTACTTGGTTTACGATTTTACACCTTTCGACTCTAATCTCGAGCCACTTGATTATTCCATTCAGGTTGCCTACGACTCTAGCCTCTAGATGCTTGATCATTCCATTCAGGTTCATGTTGTCTGCTACGACTTGATGCTCTCTGTACTTGATCATTCCTTTAAGGTTGTCTGCTTGCTCTACGACTTGATGCTCTCTGTACTTGATCGTTCCGTTAAGGCTGTCTGCTTGCCCTACGACTTGATGCTCTCTATGCTTAATCATTCCGTTAAGGTTGTCGGCTTGCTCTACGACTTGATGCTCTCTGTACTTGATCATTCCATGAAGGCTACCTGCTTGCCCTACGACTTGATGCTCTCTGTACTTACTCACGACTGGATGCTCGCGGCACTTGCTCATTCCACTAAGGATTTTGACTTGCTCTACGATTAGATATATGCTAAGGTCGCTGGCTTGCCTTCCGACTCTCTGCACGTTGAGATGGCTAGTTTGGCTTGCGACCCTATCTCTATTTCTGGTCTTGAGGAACCATGGGCCACATTCCTTGACTTTTGAGATGCTCCATAAACTTACTATCCATTTGAGGCATAGGAAAGTTGTTAGGTGGGGAGAATTGAGAAGTTGATTGAGGGGAGGGATCAGTTGGGAGAGGGATAGGCTGCTTGAAGCTTTAATGGTTAGGATAGGAGTTTTTCTGTGCAGGGGTTTAAAGACCAGCTTTTAAAGATTAGAGCAGTTCCCTGGTGACAGTCTGGGTTCTAGGCCTTTCACGATCCTCCATTGGAAATAAATTAATCACAGACAAAGATAAAGATTGTTGATAGATTGCTAATTAGATATATACATGAGTACTATTACATATGAGGTGGCCAAGATGTTGGGCAATATTGGCATCCACACTTTCTTTAGGGATATCTAGGTCATTGGCACTTAAAACATACCTACACATGGACCCCTTATTATCTACGGTAATCACAACAATCAGTTCGCTGACGGACTCCTCATGATTAGCAAGGGACTCAGGAAAATCAGCTTTCTGGCAGCCCATAAATCCATGGAGCGACCCTTCATCGGTCAGTTTTGCAAGGCCTTTGACTCTATCCCAGTTAAACGGGCCATAGACATGCTCATACCAGGAACAGGGAAAATAGCCAAGATTATAAATCAAAGCATCAAGGGAGAAGGGACTGCATTCAAGAGTGAACTTCAAGAGGGGGGACTGCTGAGCATCAGTTCAATAAAAAAGGAATTCACTATCCATCGTATCATAAGTGATGTCTAGATCTAGGTCAAATAACAAAATGTATAACAAATGCAATAGTGCTCATTGGATTTTAGACATTCTCCCAAGATCTAATTCAGTGCTCTGTATGATCAGGTGTGGGCTGCACTGTCGAGGGACTAGTGTATTGGCATCTTTCCTGAGGGTGGTTCTCATGATCGATTGCAATTCTTACCCTTCAAGGCAGGGATTGCCATCATGGCGTTAGGAGCCTCTCAGCGTTATCCAGGGCTAAAACCAGTGTTACTGCCCTGTGGGTTCAATTATTTTAATCAGGATAAGTTTCGATCAAAGGTGATAATTGAGTTTGGGCAGCCTTTTTCCTTAACTTAGATTTTTCTATAGTTGTACAAGAACGACCGAAGGACAGCAATCAGCTAAAGCCTAGCAATGGTTGAGAGGAGGCTGAAGGATGTCACCATGCATGCTCCCTCATTTGACTTTCTTAAGACTTTGTTTTTACTGCGGTCTTTATATATCCCTGCTGAAGTGATGTTGCCAACCAAAAACAAACTACAAATAGTGAGGAGCTTCGCCTAAACTTATTAAAAGTACAAGGATAACCACAATGTCAAGGCTGTCTTTGATAAGGCAACGCAATACCGGTAGAACCTCTAGTCCTTAGGAATCATGGACAAGTCCTACCGCACTCCCTAGGGAAATTTCCGTAGGATTTGCTCAGTCCTGTGGAGTCTACTAAGACTCCTCCTATGTTTGGCACTTAGTTTGCCAGGTGCCATTCTCTTTAGCCCCATAATTATACTCATAAGAAGGTTGAGTGAACGAGAACGCCTTCGATGCCTGCGTGAAAGCAAAGTCAAACTAGAAGCTCGTGATATTGTGGCATCATACAAGATGATATTAGGGGCTATTTTTCTGCCTCTATATTCAATCTTGGCCTCCATTGTGCTCTACTTCATCCTCAAGCATCATGACTATCCAAGTAGGACTATTGCTAGCACTAGCTGCATTCTCTTTTGGATGGTTTATGCTCCTATAGCAATCCGCTCTTTCGATGGAGTGTTGAGTCATCTCAAGATATTCAGATCAAAGTTAGCTGCGCTTTTCAACAAGGATAGTTGCAGCATGCTGATGCGAATGCGTGAACAGTTGAAGTAGTAGATCCTTGATGTGGTGAATGTACACCTAGCTCCAAGCATAAAACTGTAGAAGGGCAGTTCTTCCTCTGTAATAGCAATGGGCTAGATTGACCTCGATTAGGTATTCAAGGAATTAACCGACCTCTAAAACATTTGATGAATGCCTTGGCAATTTCTTAATACAAAAATATTCTTTCAAAATAGGTTTGCCTGCTTAGAGACGTACTTTTGGTCAATTTCTTTCAGTAGTTCGTCCATCATCTAGATCTGTGCCTCCTTCTCTTTCTGGGAAAAAATCTTCTTATTGGCGCGATCCGACCTGTCCCTCCGCTCAGCCTCCTTATTCTCACAAACCTGCTTCAACTGCATCTCCCTCTTCGCAAGGTCCTTCTTCAATTTTCTGTACTTCTCATCATGCTCCTCTTCCTGTGATCGATACCCCTCAATGAGCGATTTCATTTTCCTGGTAAGTGAATAACTTATTTTAAACCTCTAGCTTGAGTCGTTCTTGGGTGTTGCGTTCAAGAGCCCCTGATATGTCTTTGTTCCGGGTATCTAGCTATTAACACTTGAATTTAAGGTCAGACTGTCCTGCGTTTGAACGCTTTAGATCTGTCTGTGTTTTTTATAGCTTCATAGATAAGCTGGACATTTCTTTATGATGGTAAAGTTTGTACTGCTCAAGTTCCTACTTAGTCAAGCACAGACTACACTCCTTGCGTGAAAGCACTGCCTTGATATTTTCCAGTTCCTCAGCCAGAGCTCTACCCTTCTAATGAGCATTACTCAGCTCATTCTAACTAAACTGAAGCTAGTTATTTTTACTGTCCAGTTAATCCCTCAGGTCGTCATTTTCACCATTAATCCTTTCCAACTCTCCCTTCAGTGATTCGAACTTTATCTTGAGGGACTGGTTGTTGTTGTTGCATTTATTCTAGTAATCTTTGTATTGTTATTTGAGCCGCTGGATGTCAGATTAGAGTTTGGCCACCTTCAGGATCAGCATGCCTTTGTGACCTTCTGATTAGGTCAATTGGTCACGTAGCCGGGCTAGCTCCTCAGGGTAGTGCTGCTATTCAATGTGTTAGATCGTGTCTTCTAGTTCTTTTTTGGCCTAGAGTTGACGCTTGAATTAGAAGAGCATGCGCTCATGCTTTATACTTAAATCCTAAAACTGGTTTTTGAAAGGTTAGAAGATTTAGAGGCGTCCATGCAGCCTGCTAATTTCGTTGTTCTTTGCGTTGAGTTCTTCCTTCATGCCCTAAAACTAATGCTTTAAGGACTATATTTTTTATCGCTGGAGCTTAAGTTTTTCAATGTATCCCTCCTAGCGTTAGAGCTCGTTTGTATCTTCGATGATGGGGCGGCTATTGCACCCAAAAGAGTAGCAAGGGTCCTCCTGTAAGCACAAATCAGGCATAATAATTTTATTTGAGATACTAACCTATTAAGATCATATAAGATAGGAAGATTGGACCATCGTCATACTGTCCTTGAAGGACTAACAGACTAAATACCATCCTCTTTCTCGCATGCATAAGTTATTATGAATTGATGGATATTGTGATCAAGCGATGTACCTCCGGTAGAAAAGCATATATGGACTCTCATATTAAGCGAACGTCTACTATATTGTTATGCCTTATTAGATAGCCAGCTAACTCACATAACTGTCGTTGTAGCAAAGCCAAGTCACTCCCTTCATAGGCGTCTTCTAAATCCCGTAATACACGTAGTGTCCTGACTAGGTATGCCGGCCAATGTGTACAATCATCCCTGTCAGTTAGTACTGCATGTTATGGAGTTTAATGTGAAGGTTGATGCTGACTCTCGTCAGGATTTTTTCCCTCTCCATGTTCTTCTCATCATAGGCAAATCTGCCTAGCTGAATCAGTAATATAGGAGGTAGTTTTGTGATTTGGTTTATTAGGGTGGCAGCTGTGCTCTTTCTGCAGGTCTAACATGCGTATCCTGTCAGATTTTCTTTCACTTCAGTGCATCTCAGCATATCTGCGATTGAGCCTGATTCTTTGCTGAAGTTGAGGATGACAAAGAGATCCTTGATTTCGACAAGGGACTTATGGTCTTTTTGGCAGGTGATGGACTGTAGCCGAGTGACAGTGAAGAGGTGTTATAGTTCCTTCATCCCATCTGCAGGCAAGCTTTTAGCCAGCACATCCATAAGGATCATCAAGAACTAAGGAACATCTTGCTGCTAAAAGGATGAGCTATAGGGCTCAGGCAACATCTTCTTAAATGCCATGATGTAATCCTTTATAATTTCCTCAGAATACTTTTTATCGAGGCAATCATACACTCTTTCCAGCTTGTTGGTGACAGTTTAGTCTCTATGCAGCCTGTAGTTATGGATAATTTACTTGAACTGCGGTATGCACATCAGAGCGATCAGAGTGCTGTTCATGTAGCAGGTCTGGCCTAGGTTTATCAGTCCCTTCAAATCCGTGTCAATCATATGCACTTTGCTTGTGTACTTTTATTGCTACACCATCATCACCTCCTCAAACAGCCTGTGTAAACTCCCTTTCACTCGGTTTATTGACTTTATGTTGTACTCCTTCTTCCGGTCATTAACCAGCTGTATCTCATCCTCCATACTCTCAAACAAGGTGTATTGCTTCAGCTGATGCAGCTTTTCAAAACAGTTGGCGCTCTCATCATGGTATTTTTTTGAGGCCAGTCCTTCCAGCAAGAAGTGCTTGATAAAGGAAACCTGGGTCTTTGCCAGACGTTGCATATCGTTAAGTCTTACTGCCAGCTCTGCTAGAAAGAACATGCTGCACTTGCCGATCCCTGGCTTCCTCAAGTTTTCGACAATGGTTTTTATCTCTTTGTCAGTGTAGGGCAACTTGGACAGTTATCTTTGCTTGAGGTCGGAAAAGAAGGTGAAGATGGGTCCCTTGGTGAGCGTTTCAAGTACCAGTGCCAGGTATGGTACTCCTCTGTAAATCTGGTTATCAATTTTAAGGCCCTCCAGCATAGTCAGAATGGTCTTCCGGATGAGTTCCTCTTGATAGGTCTGGTACTCCTTTTTGATGGTTTCAGAAATGATTTAGCAGCATTCATGATAATAGGTCAGATTGACAGGAGACTCAACCTTCATAAAGTAGAGCAGCTTGATTATTATGTCTGTATCCTGCTCGTAATAGCCGCACCTTATGACATGCACTAGCACGTTGTGACAGTTGTTCTGGAATTAAATTATTTCTTCAGTCTACTCTCGTGACTATTATATAATTCTGAGCATGTGATCGTCGACTCCCCAGAACTATGCTGTCTTGCGCTAAGGCCTGTAGTGTGGAGAGCTGTTGAAGGGTGAAGAGTAGGAAGTTTTTTTCTTGATGCGTAGCTTAGCATTGATTTCTGCCAGAGTAGTAGCTTTTCTAAACCTAAGCTTGATAATATGGGAGAAATCAAGGGTCTCTTTCATATCTTAGAGGATGGATAAGAATCGCTTAAACTAGATGGGCTGATTGAGCGAAACGAAGTATTATAAGTCCTTGGCTATTTCATCAGCATAGCGGTGCTTTTTAAGTCGAGCCCTTAACTCCTTGTCGTCCAATTTCTCTAGGTAAGTGCTAAAAAAACTCATTTATATATATCAAACAACAGATTAATGCATCCAATTGATTTCTGATGTATCTACCTCTACCGTTAACTTCACCTTTTTGAATGCACAACTCAGAACTCTTCCCCCCTCATTCCTCCACCTGCAGCCTTTAAGCTATCTAACTCACCACTGCAATTCAGTCACTCGCACACTGTGAACTGACTATCGCGCTGCTCTCTAGCGCTATCATGCCATGCAGGAAGAGGCTCATTCTCTTATCCTTGCTTTACAACTGGCCGAACAGAAGGAAAGTTAGACGCTCAAAAACAAGTAGAAGGCACATTAAGCTGCTTTGAAATAGTAGCAGTAGTGTGTTGAGGAGGTTGCACAGCTTGAGGAGTAACTGGCTGAAATAATGAATTGCAGACAATAGAAAGAAGAGAATACTGCAAGGCAGCTTGAAGAAATGGCCAGCTTGCCAGTCCATCTTAAATAGCTAACGAGGAAGAGGACAAACTCCAGCAATAACTCAATTTTTTATTGCTAATTTTGAACAGTACTGCAGTGAGAACGCTGAGCTTAAGAAGCACCTTGCAACAAGTCGATTCAGAGTGGACAAGCTGCAGAATTAAGTTTCACCAGGCATAGGCTCGGGTCCATTCAATCGACTAATCCAGCTACTGCCAAAACGACAGTCTCATCCAGCTGGAGCATGCCAACAAGTAACTACGCAGAGAGCTATGTCAGCTCAACACCCAACTCACAACATATCAAGAGGAGAAATCTTCACTAACTTAGTAACTAGTTAGCCTACAAAGTACAAGGATAGTCTAATTGATCTACGGCATAAGAAAAG
Organism: Lipophrys pholis; assembly: GCF_963383615.2. Lineage (NCBI taxonomy): Eukaryota > Metazoa > Chordata > Actinopteri > Blenniiformes > Blenniidae > Lipophrys > Lipophrys pholis. The sequence goes on from NW_028292289.1 coordinate 29,344, forward strand.
AGGGTAGAGGCCTAATTAGGACCTCATCAAGGTGAAGTTACAGACCAAGACTTTGGAGAAGTAACTGGCATTTGTGGAAAGGAGGTTTGCATTTGAGATGAAGCACTGGTAGGAGCAAAGCATTTAATTGCAGGTTTTAGAGGGTAGGATCGGTGAGTAGCACTAGGCTATTAAGCAAGCCCAGGAGTAAATAAAGTAGCCTGGTAAATCATCACATCCCTCTAGCTGCAGGTCTGAAGGCACTTCAACGCAAATGGGAGATTATCCCTCCCTCCTATTATCCAGCAATTAATATCAAAAACCAGATAACATCAAAGCGCATGGTGAGAGGTGAGACAATTGATAGTAAATTTAAGTTTAATAATTAGATGGAGGGTGACAAGGCACTCTATATGCGTAAGTCTGTTTAGAAATACACTTATTATTTCAAGGACAAGATAGGGTCAGGCTACTCTAGCACTGTCTTCAAAGGACAGGATATGGAATTGCATAGGGTTGTCGCCATTAAGGTCATCAAACTAGCACAGCTCAAAACATAAATACACCGTCAACTGTTGCGCAATTAAGTTGAGTCTCTCCTCGAACTCAGGGAAACCGACTCAACCATTCTCAACTGTTTTGATGTTTACACAACTGCCAACAATACTTACATCGTCACTGAGTTTCTGTCCAGAGGGTGACCTGGGCTCAATGATCAAGCGAGAAAACGAGTAATGCCACCTGAAGCATTCCAGGTGATAAGTAACATCACCAATGCCTATCAACAACTGGTAAAGCACAGCATCATCCATCGTGACATAAAGCCAGCCAATATCTTCATGAAGGATGGACAGTACAAACTGGCAGACTTCGGGTTTTCAATTAAGACTAACCAGAAAGACATCCTCCGCTGCAATATAGGCACTCCTTTGTATATGCCTCCCTAAGCTTTGCGAAACAACATCTACTCTTACAAGAGTGATATCTGGGCAATCGGCATCATCATTATGAATTACTGTTTGGAAAGGTGCCTTTCATTGCCAGGAGTGAGAAGGATCTGCTGGCCAAGATCTAAAACACCGTATTGGATCTTCCCTATGAGTACCCCATCACTCCTTCGTTCAGGAGCTGATCCTTCGTTGTTTGACTATCGACATTGAACGCAGGATAGGACCAGAAGAACTGATCAAGCTGGTCAACTAAATGCGCCCGTAGTATGAATAGATGTCCATTAACCGTGAGCAGGCTATCCAAAAGCCCAACATCATGAAGCATTACTACTCTCGTAGCAGGTTCGATGAGTTCTTTAGGAAGGGGCAGGATAGCTCCACTCGTGAGTCTTCATCCTAGCGCAGCAACAGTGTGCAAAAAATGAAGAAAAACAGACTGGACTCTTACCTAAAAAGATGTTAGACAGATGTGAGTTCCACTTCATCCAGCAAGTAGACCATACACCATGGGCACAACCACGCTACGAAAGTGTAGATGTGCGTGAAAAAAAACGCTCAATATCTGATCGCAAGGTGGCCGGAGAGGAGAGGAGTCACCCCTTCGAGAGGAGGTGAAACAATTATAAACAGTGTAGGAGAACGAGTAGCTACAACGGCCGAGCTAGTCAATCCTCTTTTCAAAGATAAACTACTGCCGGTTCATGTTCAAGACTCTTCGGGCAGTGTAGGGCATGGACAAGCTGATGAACTTGATGGTTTGTTAAAAGGCTATTTTCATCCTATTCAAGAACATTCTCGTCCAACAAAACAATATTTCAAAGGCTCTTGAAGGGCGCTAAAACGTCCTATAACACAGAGGATTGGGAAGAGTTCCTGCACAGCAAGAGCTTCGGCAAGTACGTCTATGTCCATGCCAGGTACAAGGAAAAATACTCAGATTATTTTCGCAGTAGGAACTATGCACTCAGCAACAGTCTGCTGGTCTAGAACGAAAGCCTCTTGCACACAATAGAAGAGACCTCAAAGGATTACATCTTCAGATTCCACAAATTGCTGCTGGGCTAAATGAACACAAAATACGAGAGTGTGCCTGCTGATCTTCAAAAGATGGCTATATCACTCTAGTTGATGATAATGTTTTACCAGATGAACGGAATCCTGCGTGAGTCTGGAGATCACCTGCGCTTTGCCAAAAACACGCTGCTGGACAAGATAACGAAGGGTACTTTTATAGAGATAAAGCAGGAGCACTTGATGATGATCGATGATAAAATAAAAGCACTCGGGCTTTGCCCTACTTGATATAATCTCAAAATACCTATTCCCATTATCCTTACAACCATGCTAACTATCATCCTGACAAAAATAATAACTGATACCAACTCCTCTACCCCTCATAATACTAGCAAGTAAGTAATATATATAATTGCTAATTGCTTCACATCTAACCCTTTAATTACAATGGAAATTGAGGCGGACCCCAACAATGCCATCACTCTCATGCAGGAGGGATAGGAGACTGATCTTTTCGATCTCATGCTCATCTAGGACCCTGACGATAAATCTGCCTCTGGAGGCTCTGCTACCTCACATAGAGCTGTGTAGCGAATTCGCTATTTTACTGACAAGGAGAAACAAGGATTCCAGTTCTACTAGCAGGAGGCAGGAAGAAGACTCACCAACAAAGTCACCAAAATCATCAACTCCTCCTCTTCATCATCTCTCTCTCAAGAGAATGACATCGCAACTCAGCATGCTCCGAGGACTCAGATTCCCGGAATCAATCGATCAACTTCAAGCGCAGGGACAGGACGCTAGTTTCCTCAGAATCTTAGTCATCTCTCCAGATGCAGGAACAAGGTTGTTCTTGCAAAAAGACTCGCTGTCTAAAGCTTTATTGTGAGTGTTTCCGGAATAGGGCTTTTTGTTCGAAACATTGTAAGTGTCACGATTGCGGGAACCTGTAAAAAAATCGGGAGGAGCATCAGCAGGCGATTATCGATGCATTGGCCAGGAATACTCAGGCATTCGAGGGAGAAGTTTAATGTAGAGCAGTACATTTTCGAGCTGGGCCTTAAGGAGAGCTAGATCCGGAAGGGTTGTAAATGTCGAAGGACACGCTGTCTGAAAAAATACTGCGAATGTTTAAGTAGCGGCTCTTTCTGCAATCAATTCTGCAAATGTGAGGGCTGCTAAAACAAAGGATAATTTGATAGTTTCAAAACCCTTCTAGAAGATAAATGACTGGAAGCATGGATGTACAGACAAATCAATATATTAATATCATTTCAACAATCTGTTCACTACAAACAAGCATGAGAACAGCAGTGGCAGTCCTATCATCAGAGCCATCCCATACTGCCTGACTAATTTTACTCCTCTTAATTGCTTTAAAGTTATCTATCGGCAGGCTGGATTCAGGTTTGCTTAGGATTTGCATGACCAACTAGAAAAAATCATGCGGGTTGAATTTGAATGCCAAGAGATCAAACCTAGAAATGTTGTTTGTCTCAAGGATCAGTAATCCCACTCTAGGCACCTTGATATTAAGATAGGGATTGTAAATAGACAGGTCTTCTTTGTAGTTGGGCAGCGAAAACCAGCAAGTCGTATTTCAAATACTCTCCTAAAAGAAGATTGTCCACTAGTCCTCAGGGATCTCACGCAGGATGAAGAGACGACATCCAAATGAGCCAGAGTTCTTTACTATGACCTTCCTGCGGTAAGTTCCTAATGCGATTCCAAATGAATTGAGCACTTAGGTGAATTAGGATTGCCTGTAGCCTAAGATTGCATTGACAGGATGGATCTTGTTATCGTCTTTTGCATGTTTTAGTAAGTGTTTTTTTGAATTGGTGGTGTGGTAGGTGTCCTGTATGGTTGTTTGGTAACCCATGTAAAGCATGGAGTTATGGGTTGAGGTGGGATTATCAAATTGTAGAAGATGCCAGAGCATGAGCCATTCCTACAATTCTAAGCTGTCTGAATGTCTCATAGTGATACTCTTGTGAGGTTCAGGAAACACTTGCATATTCTGTGAATAAAAAACATTCTTTGAGAGCTAGGTGAGTGACAGAGTGGGTTTTCCACGACAATTCCTGAAAAACTACCGAGTCAAAAACTGTACTGCTTTGGTAGTGAACTAAAAGGACTGGCCATCACTTAACTGAGGTAATATTTCTTTTCTGGTTTAAGATGAAGTTTGTCATCATATCCAAAATGTCTGAGAACAGTCCAACAAGTCTGCACCTTCAACAATTCAATACATTTTTTCTGCAGCGCTAAAAATCCCTCAAAGTTCACTGTTTCAATTTTTTCAAGACCTAGTTCTTGTCGTATTAACTCCTTGATTGTTCTTAAATCATCCTTGTTCAGTTACCCTTCAAAAACTATTTCCTGGAAACGGATCAACTCTTCATCGTTGAGCACTCCGTCTATATCTGTGTCACAGATGTTAAAGATGCGATAGAGAGCTCTTCTAAATTGACTTGTTAGCTGATAGGAACAAAGATCGTAAAGAATTCCCATGGGGTAGAGAACAACCTTTTGAGCGCAGTATGGAATCGAAGCTATGTGCAGTTTTTTCTGGACAGAGCATTCTAGCCCCATTTGTATCTGCCTCCATCTTCGAACCATGATCTAAAGGACATTTTGTACACGATTAGAATTTAAGACAAATTCTTCGCTGTCTATTTTGTTGGCCAACAAGATAACTGGGACTTAATTGTTAATGCTGTAAATTATTGGCATCCACTTCTCATTGAGGATATCGATAGTCTCCTCTCTCCAGATATCGTACACCAAAAGAATCACAGAAGCTTCTTCAATCTAGCGTTTGAGGGAAGGAGAAGAATCTTAGAAGTGTGTATCTATGAGTACTGTGTTGACATTCGGGTAGCTTGAATTAAGTTCTGCAGGGAGGACTACGGGTGGCAATACGTCATCATTTTTAGTCTTAAAATTTTGTCCTAGAAAAGCCTTAACAAGCGATGTCTTGCCAACTCCCTCTTGTCAGAAAAGGACCATCTCCAATGAGGAGGACTCGAATGGTGCGTATTTTTTTTTTCATTTTGATAATGGAGTGGTTGCACTGATTTTATCTTTATTAGGAAAATAAAAATTTTTTAATGATACGTAATTCATAATTGATCGTCGGATTAATGATGACGTTTTATAGATAAAATATTGTCAACTGATGCAAAAGTACTATTAGCATGTAAAAGATTAGTATCAACCAATCTTTTATACTTCTTTCTCATCTCAATCCAATTGAAGACTTATCTCTAATTATGCAATCAATTACAATTCATTCAACTATAGAAATGCCTTTTCCTGATTTATATCTAACTCTAAAATAAAAAAAAGATTTGAAGATATAAAGCATTATACATTAATGAGAAGTAGAGCTGATGACTCACGGGAGCATTCTCGCTCCAGGACTAACCTCTCACTCCCTCGCAAGGATTCCTCTCTCGAAGAAATCAATGCTTAGTTGGATCGCAACAGTAGCAGACTTATCAGTCCGGGATATGGTCGCCTTATTTGCACGGAGGAAATCTCTCATTGCTATCAAACAAGAAAAGTTGAAGGAGGACTACAATCGGAGAGTGGAGAGCATGCGCAAGTTCTCTTCCGATTAACTTTCTGACTTCACCGCCAAATCTACCGATTCAGACATTCGTTCAATGAATGCTCAAATAAAGAACATGCAAAAATTGAAAAAAACTCTAGTGATGATCAGTCGGGAGAGCAACCTGGGTGAGAGGATTAAATCCGAAAATTCAAACTCATCTAACTTCTGGGCTACAAACAAAAAAACTTTAGGCTGAATCGACAGTTACTTGCGCAAGCTCAAAGATTTGGATGCCAAAACCGATCGCATCGCGGGTGAGGAATTCAACATCTGCAGGGATATAGATGAAGTCGAGGAAAGGATCAAATAACTTTTGGTGTCGAAAGCCTCTGATAATGTTAAACAAGCCTAACCTCTTTACCAGGACAAAGAGGGTAAACATAATGTGCTTCAAGCAAGCAACAATAACGTTAGCTTGCCAAATAAGAGAAGATACATACAATTTAGAGGATGATGGGTCTTCTTGAGCGTCTAAAAGGACATCGAGAAGAAAGGTTGAGGACACTGGCTGAGATGATGGGAATTGACATCTCTGTGGATTTCAACTCGAAGATGAACTATTACGATGAGCTGAGTGACCAACTTGATAAAATTGTGAGGTCAAAGGACAGCCTGAGCAGACTGGATTCATAAGAAACTGATATTCATAGCCATTTGGATGGTCTAGCCGATGAGATTAATGCTCTGAACGATGAATTGACAAATAAAAGCAGCTAAGAGGCAAAAACATTTAAGGACCTTGGCTAAAATTACCGCTAAAGACTTAAAATATTCACTCTTAAAAAGTAATAAGCAGTGAAGTGATCCCCGACGTCTCCACCTCACAACTTCGAGATCTCAATCGCAAACTTAAAGAGTACAAAAGCTTCCTCAACAGCTTTTCCAATGAAGAGGGACAGGTGCGTCAAGGCCTCAATCGTACTGAAGAGACCTTAGCCATCTTCAAAAACATCCTTCTTGCAATTCGATCTGAAAAGGAACGTAAGCAATAAATGCTACGTATACTTTAGCATATAGCAAAAATGAACTCTGACGAATCTGCCCTACGCTAACGCATTCGTCAACCTCATTACTAGATAGACAAGAAGCGACATTTACAAAAGAACTATGAAGAGGATCTAGCTGGAGTAGTAAGCTAGGCCAATCTAGACTAGTACAAAAAGGTAGCAAATTAAATCAGTTAAACTGAACAACGACCAATCTCGTCTAGAGTCTTAAGTGCGCCGTTTGAGCAGAAACTAACAGAATTAAGGAATGAAGTGATCAATATGACTGACATCATAAGAGATGATTTTGACGATATCTGAAAGAAGTTATGCAAGGAGAATGGCTAGGTAGTCATGATCTACGCAGGGAAGAAGATCTACGCTCATTGCGCATCTATTTAAAAAAAACTCTTAAGAGACTAGGCATCTGATTAACCCTAATTAACCATATAATATCCCTAATTATAAATGAACAGACCAATATCTGAGTAGTACCATCAGCGATGCGTTTGCTAAATCTGCACTGTGGAAGACATAAGTGCCCACTTCCGAGGGTGAAGGGAGACTTTACAACCAGCTATAAAAATAGCTATCAGACTCCTGACCTATCCTCTTCAGTTAAGGTAAATCTCCTCACAAGTTACAAATGGACCCTTTGCTATCCCCTGCTATTCAAAGGTCAGATCGAGCTGGGATCCCAGTTCGGTCAGTACCATTTGTAGGGGAAAGTTAGTATAAGAAGAGTTTTAAGCCGGAATGAATCCTGAAGATGGTCAATCTTAAAGACGCAGGATAATCGAGCAAGCAGCAGTTAATCTCTTACCAGCGTAGAATGATTGAGCCAGTACCATTTAATGGCACCACTTCCTACAAAGACAATTACAAGCCCTTTGAAGTTAACAAATTGCAACCCCTGCATAGATAATACCAAAGGGCTAATATTCCCTTAGTGATCCAGGCTGACCACTCCCACCACTACAAGAAAGAGTTCGTCCCTCAAACAAATGAACGTATGACCTCCCTCAATGACCTGGCATCTGATCCTAACTTTGATAAAAGCCGTCTAAGAGCATATTCCGTTCCCAAAGAGCAAGTACCTTTTGTAGGCCAATCCTCTTACAAAGAGCAGTTTCAAGGGTATTAGATACCGCCTGTTTCTTCTCCTGTTCTGGCAAATAAGGGACCTTCTGTGTATGCGAATGGTCCAAAATTCTAAGGACAGAGTTCTTACAAAGATCACTATCAAGGAAATCCTCTTAACAGAGCAAACGCGGCAGGACAAGTGCATGGAGGAGACATGTATGGTCTGTATGGAGTCCAGCCCTGTCCTGTCTGAAGCTGAGCATCCCAGCAGTGAACTATACCGAGAGCCCCACATTCGTTACAACAGAGCCAGCCACATTTTCGAATGATCTGCAAGAAAAATATTTATTTATGACTAGGCTTGTAATGGCGAATAAATCATTGATGCAGTCGATTGCGGATAATCCTTAGAGTCTGGGTCAATGATCCTAGGTTCGACTTTGCTATTTCTAGCAGGCTTAAATCTGTAACGGATTTGCATATCGCCCTTATCTAAGTCATCTGTCGCTCCACCTACTTGAATGTCTATGACTCTTCTTAGTAACTCCAGTCCTAAAATATGCGGTAAGGTGCTTGCCATAGGTCCTCCAAACTGAATAGGGCCAGGGTTCTTGTAGTAATCATTCATCTTCCACTTTTCTCTCTCTGCCAACAATTTACTGAACGATCTACTGTTCAACTTAACTTCTGATGGACGAATTACCAACTCTCCGTATCCATAGCTACTGTGCTCCTTGATGTCCAGCATATTCAATAAAGGTATGCCGCACATGTGCCATCTACTAGCATCATTGAGTAGCCCTTTGACTGAAGCACAGTAACCAGTATGCCCAGAACTGATGATCTTGGCAGCCAATACACCATAACTTTTGCCCAACTTGCCGTCAAAATCACACGGCATTGAAGATCTTCCCTGGTAACCAAATAGTGGCATACAGGCGCATATGAACCTGATAAAAAGATACCCTTGAAAGTCCCTTTTTTCTTGCGGTCAGCGAGTTCTTTTCCTACCAGGTGTGCGAAGAGGCGCTCTGTCTCTATCTTGCTGTACTGAGGATTGCCATTGGTTTCTCGTTTGAGTAGTAACTGTGCTCTTGTGAAATCCGGAAGAGATAGGTAATGTTCTTTCGTCCATGGAGTCATTTTGGCCACAAGTTCTGGCTCAGCCATGCCTTAATCCTTGACCCTAATATCATCTATCTCCCTGAAGATGCGGATAAACTCCATGATCCAAGAAAGTAGTCCATCACTTAACAGCACTGATCCATAGTTCATTCCAGCACTGGCCCTCTGCTCAACCACATCAGCTATTTATCTGACAACCTCATTAATTCCTAGAGCTTTCTTACCAAAGATTTATTACCCAATCAAAACGATATTGGGCCTTGTCTTAAACGCAACTTCCATTAGCCCGAAACTCATCTCTTTGCCCATCAGCCGAATGAAGTACCAGTATTTGGTGTTTGAACTGGCATCGGTGAGCAGGTTGGCCACCATCGTGGCGTTGAATTGAGAGTTTGTTGCGAATCCTAGGTTCAGTTCGAGTAAGGGATGGCAGACTGATTGATCAATGCTGCATGGCACACCTACCACCTTTGTTCTGACTTGTTCTTTCAGAAGGTATTAGCTGAATATTAAGGCATCAGTAAGAGTATGAGTGGCGCCAATAAGGATAATTCCATCAAGTTCCAAAGCTTATACTGTGGCTTAGCAGCTTTTAATTAAGTTTCTGTGCGTAACTTATCCTTCTCTCTTCCCAGCATATGAAGACCTCCCATATTTCTGTAAACTTCATGATATCAGAAGTGATCTAAACAGCTTTGTTTTTAAATAGCCCCTATGTCCCACCTAAAAAGCCTAATACTTGTGCCCCTGATTCGCACAGTCCTTCGATCAGGTTGTGGCAACCTGGCAGTTGTCTAGTGTTGAAACAAACTCCGATCCTCAGAGTTTTGGTAGCTGCTGTTTATTTGAACTGATATTGTAAGTCAAGAACCTTATAAGAGCACAATGCAATATTCTGATACTTGTGCTAACAAGCAGCTTGAATCAATCCAGACTTGAAGGGTAGTGAGTCTTCCTCCATGATCTCATATTTTGACATTTGCTTAATTTGGAGTTCCTTTTTTGTACGTTAATAACTCAGTGGACTGTGGTTATTCTTGATTGACTGATTTACAAATGTACCTTTGATTTAAGTTCCTTATGGCAGGTAGATATCTGTGGGAGGAACTGCCAAGAACGGTCTAATTTATATGTGAGATTAGAATTGGATAGGTCCTGGACTACAGAAATGATCCTCAATGGCCCATTAACCTTTGTGAGTTTGAAGATAATTGAAAAGAGGGCCTTTAAGATCAACTAGTGCTTTAGTGATGACAGGTGTTTTCTTCCCTTTTCTCACTTCAAGATCCATCATAGCCACCAAAGGATACCCGCATGGTAGCCACTTATTAGGTTCTTCTTTAAGATTTCTAACACAAGACATAAGGCCAGTTCCTTTATGAGCTATCAAAATGCTTGCATTATAACCTAGACCATAGCAATAATTGCAATCAAAATTGGTTGGGAATGAGCATCTACCTTCATAACCGAAGTAATGAGTCTGAGGGGAAAAACTTGTACAGATTGATTCTCTTTTGAACTTTGTTCTGCAGCATATCAACTAAAAGCCTTTAGGTTTCAATCTTGGCTACCTGGACATTACCATGAGGGTCTCTATCCAAGAGCAGTTGGTCAGCAATATCTGAAGGCAGGGATTTCAATAAATCTGCTGACCCTGGAATGAGCCCAGCCACCACCTTATCAAAGATATTCCCTCCTGCTGCCTAGTCACCTGCCAGAATCTATTGATCTCAGAGATGAGCACTTTAACCTCACCAATGAATTCTATTAGCCCTTCTGGAACTAGGACAACCCCATAATTTTTAAACCCTATCGAGATCGCTTTTCGATGATAGACAGCTAATTACTCGATAATCTGCTTCAAAGTGGTTTTGTTTTGCTATATTTATTCTCCAATCAAAACCACATTCGGCTAGTAGTCAGAGCACATTCAGGGCTATGTGGAGGCGGATCTACCCATCAACCTAATGAAATGGTAGTACTTTTTACTTGAAAGGCAATCAAACATTATATTGCCTATGCACTCGCTATAGGTCTTGCATGCAGTGTCAAAGCCGAAACTCACTTCAACGAATTCGTTCTTAAGGTCTCCATCAATAGTTTTGGACACCCTATCACCTTTGTAGCGCATCCCTTTGCCAAAAAATATTACGCAAGCAAGCCAGCATTAGTATTGGAATCGTCACCTCCAATTATGACCAGGCCATCAAGAGCCAAATCCTAACAAATCTTCATGGAGCTTTAGAACTGTGCCGGGGTTTATATTTTGTGTCGGCCTGAACATATCATATCAAAGCCTCCTTTGTTACGATACCTGTTGATGATGTCATCATCTAGTTTTCTGTAATTGCCTGAGAAGATGCCATGAGGGCCATTAAGAAATCCAAATAGTTAGGAATCTGCATGCAGAGATTTAATGCCATCGTATATCCTGCGATCACATTATGTCCTCCAGGAGCTGTCCCCCACTAAGCACACAGCCTACTTTAAGGGCTTTACAGGATTAGACTTTGGAATCAGGTTCTTGGATGAAGTTGAAGGATTAGCAAGTTTGAGAAAGCTGGGGAAAGACTTATTTGATGGGGTCCTTGAGTGATTAGACATTCTTATTAACATGCAGGGGTGTGGAGAATGGGCAAGAGGGAAGGAAGGGTTGGCTTGTATGCAGCTCTATAAAGTTAGAATTCCATGTTGATTTTGTATCTTGTAGCTATTATAAATAATAATTTGATAGATAATACGATCATCATCCAGCAAACCCGTCTTGATCTGCGGCAGGCTCAGGAATATCTTCTTCTTATTATTATTTGAACTATCCCCAAAGACGTTATCCCATTCTTCTCTAGTTCGCTAGCTTAATCCTCTGAAAGTCCCGTATAGGCCAGCTCTCCCATTCCTTCTAGCGAATTATTCTACCACTGCTTTGGTTACAATGGAAAAGCTGCTTGAATCTCCCATTATAGGGTTTGACCCTAACAATCTAAGAGTAGGATAGGCGGGTGGAGGCCCATATCTTTGCATATTGATGATCCATGGAGGTGCATTGAAATCTCCAATCCTAAGGCAGCTCTTAGTTCTTCAGAAAGAATTCCAGGCCTAAACTGTCTAGATCCAGTTTAATTTTCTTTTCCCTCGTAATAACTATCCCCGTAACCAGTCAGTCTAGGCTTGGTTTGATATTTGAAAAAGAATCATGCAGCACTTGATAATCAATATCGATCTTTCCTAATCTAGGGTCATCCTCTCACGCAGCTTCTATTTTACCATCCCGATTCCGCTCTGAAAAAAGGGGTCTCTAAGCTTGCTGATGCCTGTGCTCTAGATATAGTCAGGCAATTTGAATGGCGGCTTTAGGATTCCGCGTTTTGTCTGAAGATAGCGGGATTTTTGGTTCCAATGCCGTGGTACCGCGACAGTGTTCTTAAGACTTTTCAGATGAAGAAGGAGGGCAGGATCATAAGAAGTAACATCCAGGCTTATACAAGATCAGGTCTTTTGACTGCTCCCTTTAATTGAGCTACCCTGAGCCACATTTAATCCTTCCGCTTTTTCTTTGATATTTTCTTATCCTTTCGTTATGTCGATTCCTGCTGTACAGGCTTGCCAGACTCGCTCGAACTGTTCTACTATTAAGAATCAGACTATCAAGGCGGTATCTTAAGGCCTTCTGTTGACTTCGTGCAAAAACCGGTTTGAATAGTGAATATGCAGGGCCAGTCAACACTGATTATTCATCCATTATTGCAGGATGTCCATTGACTTAATCTCCTTATTGCTTCATGTCAGTCTATTACTTTCAAAACGAGCTTTTGCTCGGACGATCATGTCTTATCGCTTGAGAGCAAGTTCCTTGCGATGTTGCTGGCGGGCTTTCTTTTGTCTGCTTGTGATTGCCTAGGTCGTATTTTTTACTTAGTCATTAAATCAAATTTATGAAGAGAAGCAGATTCATGGACGAACTACCTGAGGAAATGGATTAAGGGTTGGGGTTGAGGGTTGGGGTTGGGGTTGGGGTTGGGGTTGGGTTGGGGTTGGGGGTTGGGGTTGGGGTTGGGGTTGGGGTTGGGGTTGGGGTTGGGGTTGGGGTTGGGGTTGGG
>NW_028292288.1:0-20428 GCF_963383615.2 Lipophrys pholis
CCCAACCCCAACCCCAACCCCAACCCCAACCCCAACCCCAACCCCAACCCCAACCCCAACCCCAACCCCAACCCCAAATTAAATTAATAATGAATAAATTTAATAGTTATGAATACTTTTAAATAAATATTATATATTTATTTAAATAATTAATATTAATTATTAATTTGGAAACAGAAAAAATGAAATAAATATAAATAAAAGAAATAAAAAGTCCCCCTTCAATATTCAGTTTGAATTAATATATATATATATATAATTTGTAAAAATAAAAATTCAATAATTAGAATTGACTTTCAGCTCGAATGGAGGTCAGGTAAGTGATATATATATATATATTATTGATAAATATAATAAAATTAAAATCGATATTTTTCCTATGTTCTAAAAGGAAGGTAGACAAGTGCATTTTTATTTAAATAAATTTTAATAAATTTTTGTTATTTTTACTTATGAATTAAATATAATTACCATTAAAATGAAAAATACAATAATATTTATTAGTTTTATTATATATGATTAATCGATTTTCATAAAAAAAAAATCGTCATAAAAGTAAATTGCGTTAAAATAGACTGCCTAAAATAACATAAAATTAAATATAAAAATAAGAAGATTAAAACTTCACAAATAAGAATGACTAGATCTAGTAATATGAATAAAAAACTTCCTAAATTTTGTAACGATGTTCAAGCTATAAACGAATGAGTCAAACAATTTATGTGGCAAAATAAAAAATTTAGAATCTTGAGTAAAATAGTACCTTATCTACAAAATAAAGCAGTATGAAAAGATAAAATACTCCAAGTTAATCATCTCATAATAGTTGGACAAATAAAAAAAGTAGTTAAAATACTATTTATTATGAAACTATGCTTATTGGAATATAAAAAGACGCTTTATTTTTTAAGTTAAAGTTTATAAATTTAATAAAAAGTTAATTTGAATAGGCAAATATTAATACTCTTTTTACTAATATTATAATAATGATCTATAAATAACCTTTAATTCTATAAATATCAAATTAGACAAATTTAATTAAAAAATTTATTCTTTCTAAAGAGATCGATTAAATTATTTTTTGCTTTTAGTATTTATTATGCACTTTTTCATTAATTCTTATATTTATCTCTTATTATTATCAAGGTTATAAATTTTAAGTTATTCATAAAATTCAAATTTTTCTAAGTAATCGTTACTTAGATATGGCTATTTCCCCTTAGAATTTTCATTTATTAAATAGATTTATCAAATATATAAAATAAAATGAGAATTAGGAGTAAGAAATAGTAAAATAGATTTAAAACATACTTTATATGAATAAATAATATAAAAATAAAATTTATCAAATAAAAATAAATAACATATAAAAAATTACTTAATTAGATATATTGCATCAAAAATATTAAAAAGAAGATAAATTAATAAAGGATTCTATGACATAATTGGCAAATGTATTACTTTAATCTTAATTACTAATATTTATAAATTTACCTTTTAGTTCCTGTTTTAATACAAAGCATACATTAAGAACGGGATTAGATGCATAACGAATGGATTTATTTTATATTTGGATAATATAAAAAATGTACAATAAACTCAAAATTTCATAATATAAAATAGCTTATTAATATCTTATTAAAATGATAGAATTAGGAAATGATAGTAAATTAAAAATGAATAATCCTATGTTATTAACAGTTCATGCAATATTAAGTTTTATTAAATCTTATATGAAAATTATTTGGGATAAATTGTCTATTAAATAAATTGATATCTTTAATTAAATTTAAAAATTGGCTATTAAAATACAATAATAAGATTTTAATTCTTTTATCCCTTGTATTAACTATTTTTTTAGAAAACTCAAAAAGAGAGAAACTTTTTATTAATCTGAAAAATATTAATAGTTAATAAAGCATTATTATCCAATAATTATAGAAATGATTTAAGTTAAATAATACTTATAAGATTTTTTCATTAATAAAGTTAAAAGATAAAAAAAATCAATTGAAAATTTAGTTTTTCAATACTTTAATAGTTTTTTATATCTAAAGCAGAAAAAAAAATATCAAAAAACAAATGATCGCTAATCAATAATTAAATTTATGAGAAATTCATTAATTGATATAAATTTATATTTAAAATGATTATCTATTCTTTATATCGAAAAATTAAAATTCTTTTTAATAAAGCATCTCCATATTTTTGAAATTAAAAGAAATCGTGATTTATATTATGAATTGAATTTATATTAATATTCTACATTCTTCCATGCTCCAAAAGAAAGGTTGGGCAAGTGATATGTACAATAAGTGTTATATTATAATAATATTATTAATGGGAAATTAACCACCAATTAAGCAAGTAAACTTATCAAAAATAAAAAATTAATTGATTACTGACAAATATAAATGTTATTCAGTTGAAATGCAAGGTTAAATACTAATAAGGATGGCGATAAAAAATGTAAGATACTAAAATAATGACTACTATAGATGAATTACTCATTTGTGGAATATTTGATGGACATAGAGGTTATTTTTTTTATTAGGTTATTAAATATCTTTTATATTGGAACATAAATTCATTGACTTTTTTAAATAAGAATTAGAAAAGAAAAAAAAAATAGTTGTTGCGTTAAAATCGGCTATTCTTAAATTTGATTAGTTTATTCAAACTTAATAATGCCTTTAAATATTAAAAATAATATATTAATAGAAAGGACTTGCATATATTAAATAAATTCCTATTTCAGGGTCAACTGCCATAATAGTAGTAATAGATGATAAAACAATATATTGTGCAAATGTAGGAGATTCTAGGGCTTGTTTGAGTAGATCAAAAAAAGCAGTTCATTTATCAATAGACCATAAACCAAACATATCTA
This sequence comes from Lipophrys pholis, assembly GCF_963383615.2. Classification (NCBI taxonomy): domain Eukaryota; kingdom Metazoa; phylum Chordata; class Actinopteri; order Blenniiformes; family Blenniidae; genus Lipophrys; species Lipophrys pholis. Next base: position 2,891 of record NW_028292288.1, read on the forward strand.
TTTAAAAAGCAAGGATTTAGTCAGCAGGAGGAATAATATAATAAGGAAGAATAGATAATGGATTAAATATGAGTCGTTCTATAGGAGATTTAAATTATAAAGACAATAAGAAATTAGATGCATTATCTCAAAAAGTTATTTCATTGCCTGATATAAAGATTATTCAGCTTTAAGGGATCTAAGATTTTATAATTATTGGAAGTGATGGTTTTTGGAAATGTATCAAAATTATAATCAAGGAATGATTAATTTATTGAATTAGAAAAAGAAAGATGTGCATGAAATGATTTCATAAATTATGGATAAATTTGTTGCCAAAAATTATAATTGTTTACTTGGAACCGATAATATGACAGCTGTTTTTATTTAATTTTTATGATTATATGAAATAAAAATAATTATAGCCTGACTCATCAAATTTTTTGAAAATTAGTCAAAAAAATTTTCTCCCAAATAAATTTTATTAAAAATAAACTGAAAGGACAAAGAAAAAGTAAATTTAATTTTATAAAAATGATCTTAAAAAATAATCATTGAAGTTATTTTAAAATAAACGAAATTTATTTATATAATAATTAAAATAACTGAAAATAAAAGTAAAAACGAATTGGTAATAAATATCACAAAAATGTAGAACTATTTAGGAAATATAGAAAAAATTAAAATATAAAAAATAATTTATTAGTGAAAAATTTAAATTATCATAACTAACTTAAAAAATATATAAAAAATACATTTTAGAAAATGATTTTATAAATGAATGATAAATTATCTTTAAACAAATATTAATCATATTATACATTCTATTTATACATGATAACTAATTAAACATAAATAAATGTATAATCTATAAAGATACTCAAAAACTTATTCTGTAAGTAAGCTCTTTATTGCAATCCTCATTTAATTTATAGATTAAATGAAAAAATGTAGATTAGTTATTAAAATTTGCTTTAACTTAAGCAAATTAAAAAAATTACATCTAATTAACAACATCTAAAAAAAATTCTCAAATTTGTTGATGATGTGATTATTGGTGAAAAACTTCAACTTTATTATTAAAACTCAAAAAGAACAGTAGTAGTAATTGGAATTATTGATAACATTGTGTAAAATTTTATAAATAGATTTAAATATGGTCATGTTATATTGTAAGTTCGTAAATACTTCGGATTTATATCAATTATTTGTAAGACTGTATGTGATGCATAAATGTTATGTTATTATTTAAGAGAATAAAAAAGGATAAGTGAGTAATTTGGCAATTTAATTAAAAATAAAAGAATCATTAGAATAACTTTGTAATAGTAAATGTTTTATTTTTTATTGATGGATTCTATAGATAAATTGCGTAGTGCACAATTTTTTCAGAATGAAAATTATAATCATCGACTTAAAACTATTTATCATCATAATTTAAAAAAAACTTACTATAATAAAGATATTTAATCTTAAACTAAAAATAAATAGATAAATACATCTTCTACTATGTAAACTTTTAGTTAAATAACAGTAAAAACTTAATTGTAAATAATTCATAAAAGTAATCATTAATAGTAATAACAATAATAATAAATAATTTATATAAGTAATAATAATATTGAAGAATATAATCCTAAAATAATTTATGATATTTAATTTATTAGATAATTATATACCTAAATTAAAAGAAATAGAAATTTATATTGCCCTAAAGGATTATTGTAAAGTGATATTATTTATAGACCTTTGAATAATATATAATTTGATAGTAGATTAAAAAATAAATATTGTTAATGAATTTAAATTTATTATAAATCAATATAATCATAATCCCGATCTCAAATAAGGTATAAAGGTTTTTAGCATTGTCTCATCATTAATTTAAATAAATATTATTCTTTAAATATATAACATGAATTTTTATTATTCTTATTATATGTACAAAGTAAATTAAAAGAAGCAAAAGTATATGTAAATAAAATCAAATAATAAAAGTCCAAATTCAAGTCCATATTAAAGTGATTTATTTCATAAAAGAAAAATTCTAAAACGCATTACAAAAAATAATTCATTAGATAAATTAAATAAATTAAGAATAAACTTCTCTAAATAGTTAAAATACTAATATATTAAAAATAGTAATTCTAGTATATATTTATAAGGAGCAAATATAAAATTAAATTTAAAAAAGAACAAATATAATAAGAATTATATAATTACGAATACAGTTAATAGATATAGTGGCCAAAATTTAATTAATTCATAATATAAAAATTCTACTTTGAATAATAAACTGATAGAGTTTATTATTTTTTGCATGCATTATCAATATTCAAATAAGATATTTAGAGAAATTAATATCTAATATGTATTTGATAAGAAAAAGACAAATCAATATCGATATTATTTAGGATATGGAAATAATATATCATGTATTAATTAACTTATGAAAAAAAGATGGTGGTGGATTTAAACTACTAATTTTAATTAAGCAGATTTTATTTTCACTCAGAATAAGAATAAAATATGTTTTTAAAGTCAAAAAAGTTATTAAATTCAATAAAAGAGAATACTAAGTAAATAAAATGATTAATTACAAAAATCAAATAAAATAAATAAATAATGGGAAATCAAATAATTTAATTAATAATTTTAAGAATTAGCATTTTAAAAATTATTATAAAAATGGACTTAAATCAAGAAAGATTAAATTGGTATTGTTCAAAATCATTTATTAGGTAGTGATTCAATTGGATATAAAAAAGAATTATTTAAGAGAATTTAATAATATCAATAAAAAAAAGAAAAAGATATATTTTAGTATATTCCTGTTACTCATTTAATTTAATAAAATAATAAACAAAAAATAAATTATATTAATTTTAAAAAGATTTGGATAACTAAACCTGGAGAATCAAGTAATAGGGGTAATGGAATAAAAATATTCAATAATTCAACTTTATTAAGATAAGAATTATAAAACACTTAACATAAATCAATAATAGCTCAATAATACAATTCGAGCCTATTATTATATTATAAAAGAAAATTTGATGTAAGAATGTTTATTTTAATAACTTCAATTAAAGGAAGGATAAAAGGATATTGGTATTAAGATGGATATGCACGTACAAGTTCATAGATTTTTGATTTAAGTAATATAAAAGATAATTACATTCATTTAACTAATGACGCTATTCAGAAGAATAGCCCATCATATGGAAAGTATTAGTTTGGGAATAAAATATCTTTGTCTTAATTACGAAGATATTTATTAAGATTAAGCTAAGGAAAAGTGGATTTTAGAGATATTTACTTCAAATTTAAATCAATTTCTAAGAAGGTTATATAATCAAGTTATTATAAATTAGATGCTGAGAATTTAGCGTATAACTTTTAGTTATTTGGATTAGATTTTATGATTGATAACAAATTTAAACCTTGGCTTATTGAAGTTAATACCAATCCTTGCTTTGAATTTAGTTGCCCTTTAGTGGAAAGAATTATTAAAGCTTTATTAGAAAACACTTTAAGACTTATAATTGACCCAGTTTTTCTATTTTAATCTATAAGTTTTAAACAGAGTTTATCAGACTCATTTCATCAAAATAATAAATTTAGTTTGATATTTGACTCTACAAATACTGTATATTGATTATTTAATAATAATATTTAAAATATTCATTTTACTATTTATGGATTGACTAATTTTTATTAACATAAATGTTCTTTTCTAACCTTAAATCTATATCCTTTTTGATCATTATCTTTTTTATTTCCTTGTATAACATTTTTATGAAACATATCTATAATTTATTATCCGTAAAATATCTTATCATGAATTTAAATTGGATCTGTAAGATTTTTATTTTATTTTATTTTTTTACGTGCTTATATTCTTAATTTATGAAACATGTTGTAATCACCTTAAAAGGTTATCATCATTTGCTTTAATAATCTTCTATAAAAAAGAGTTACAGATGGCTGCATTATATATTATAAAAATATTTATTAATATTTAAATTGCATATATGTATATATCATTATATTTTTTGTCTTAATATTCTTTTTATTTTATCCTCATTTATATAATATAAATTTTTTTCTTTATCTAAATTTATCATCCAACCGGAATTAGATATTTTCATTTACCTTTTTATTTTTATGAATTTTCCATTATCAATTTATATCCACATCATGTATTAAAAACCAATTTATGCTAATACAGTTTTTTAATCCCATTTTTATAAAGAAAAAACTTTATTATTGAAATTTATTTCATCTATTACTTATCTATTTTTATATGCCAATATTCTTTTATTATCCTGATCAGCAATATAAATAACTTAATTAATTTTAATAAGTGAAGTGGGCCAATTTAATTTCTTCTTATAAAAATATTTATCATCATGAATAATAACAACACTTTTATAATCTTTATATTACTTAACTTTATTATTATTCTATTAACTAATAATAATAGATTATTATTAAACTATCAACCCATAACAATCATCATTGAATATTGATTATTAAACAATAGATTTAATATTTTAATTATTAACTATTTTAAATATCATTCCTGTATTATTATCAGCAAAGCATATCTATCCTTTATTATTCTTTGTAAATACTCTTATATCATATTATATTGATCCTATAATTGATAATTATAAATTGAATAAGTTTAGTTTATTTATCTTTTGATTGCAACCACCTATGAATAATTAATTATCGTTATTTACTATTATGGCATAAGGTGAGTATTAATGCTTGTATTAGAATTAATTTTATTTATTTTCCTTTTTAATAAGAGTTATATGCTCTAATCTTTAAATAAATTAATTGTACTCGAAATATAATTTGTCTATAAAATATTTATTCTTAATTTTCATTTATATTTATTTACACTTAAGCTAAATTATTTTTTTGTTATCAATTAACTATAGAATAATTTAAATCTTTTTCTTTTATTAAATTCCTTAACTAAATGTCTTCTAAATATTTATCTTATTAATTAATAATTTTCTTATAGATAACTAATTAACTTCATTTAGTATTCTATTTTTTTCTTTTTATATTTTGTTAATTAATTATTTAGTCCTAATTTGTATATTTTTTAATAAAATGTTAATTTATTATTAAGTATTTTTATATTATTAAATAGAAATATATAAAGAAGATAAAAGTACTAACTCATCTTTATTAATATTCTATGAACATATTGAACAAAATAAAAAATTATTAATTACATTAATAAACTTAACTTCATTTTTACAATTTTAACATTTTCCTATATTTATTAATTATTATTTTAAAATGTTCCTTCTATTGTCATAATTTTTCATTTAAATTATGAACTATTATTATTATTTCATTTATTTATATTTATTATTATTTTATTAAATATTTAGAATAAAAAATAATATTTAGTTATTATTTTATTTTATATTTATAAAAATGACATCTAAATAAAACTTTATATATTTAATTCTATATTTAAATAATAAAATTAAAATAATCAAATAATTTGTAAAAATGGATCCATGTCTTATTTTACATTTTCCGGTTATTAAATTTCAACATCTTAAATTTATTTAAAATAAGAAAAATCTTACTAATATTTGATGATGGGAATAAAAGGAGCTTTTATTTTTTTATTTTTAAGATCATTCCAATTGATTTTACTATAGAAAGAATTAGATTTTACATCCTTACAACCATTTTTCAAATTGCCAAGTCTCTTAGATAAATCAACAACCAAAAATTAATTAACTATTTTTTTAATATCGGGATGAATTTTTTTAGGAAATTTAATTTTTCCTTTAAGTATATTCTGATAAATATTCATAGGATCCTAATCTGCAAAAGGATCAATACCAACACTCATCTAATAAATCAAAATTCCTAAAGTCCACCAATCAACAGATTTCCCATGTCCAATATTTAATATTATTTAAGGGGCCATGTATTAAGGAGTACCACATAATGTATATGTTCTATCTTTAACAACTTTAGAGAAACCAAAATCTGTCAATTTTATATATCCATCAGTTGATATTAATATATTTTAAGGCTTTAGATCTCTATAGATTATATTTTTACCATGCAAATATTAATATATTTAAACACATTGTGATGAATAGAATGTAACTTAATTTATCGTTAATATATCTCGCTATCTTATTCTATTGAAGAGTTATCCACCTTGAATAATTTATTGAAGAATATAAATATACTTTTTATCTTGAGAGATTCCATTGCATTTAACTATAAATGGGTGTTCTATTTTACAGATAATTTAAATTTAATTTAATACATGATCTACTTGTTTAGAATTTATTATTTACATTTTTTTGAGAGATTTTATAGCATACATTTTCTTATTAATTATGTTTTTGACTGCATGAACATACCCAAAACTTCCAAGGCCAATTATTCTTATTTGATTAAATTAGCTTTTATCAAAAGATTTTAGCTTTGCCATTTGTATATGAATATTAATATTGAATAATATTTATAATATTTAAAAAATATAGAGAGGTATGACCCATAGGTAACTTAATTGTATTCAGATACTTAGAAACAATAGATTCTTTTTAAAAATAATTTAACTAATTTTTATTTTTTCTACTCTACTGTCAATTAGTATAATGTATTTAAAATTTGTTTAATTTAAATTATCAAAGCTAAGAGTTTTACTAACTTAATTATGCATATTTAAACCTAATTATTGTTAGTATTAAGCTAATTTTGTTTAATTCTTTTCTATTTCTGTTTTTTTTAAATATGTAAAAGAAATATCATTAACATTAGAATTTTATTATATTTAATGATCCTTTAACTATTATTATAATAAAGACATTAATAATTAAAATATGAAAATACACATTAATTATATATTTATTTATCGAGAATTATATCATATTATAATTTTATTTGTTTACTATCAATAAAAAAATAATTAAAATCGACCTCAAAAACAGATACATATATAATAATATTTAAATAGTAGTAAAAAATTAAAGTAAAAATTAAAGAGTAAAAGGAATAAATTGTCTAATAATTATATGATTTTAATTAAATTAAACCTTTTATTAAATTTAAATCAAGATGTTTTACAATTAATCAAAAAATAGATATCACTTCATAATTTCCTAATTACCTATTATATAGAACAGTATTTGTGTATTTTTTATCAATATAAATATATAATAAACTAATAATAATAAAAATATTCACTTAATTTTGCAAAGCACTGAATATAAATCAGTGTAAGTTTTTTTCTCTTTCTTAATAACTTTAGCTTTACTACTTGCCTTATTCAATAATGAATCATAATTTTTATAATTATTATATTTCAGTCCAGATGAATTTTTAATATGAGAAGCAGAATCCTTAAATAATGAATTATTAATAAGAGATGGATTTTTAATAAGGGATGAATTTTTAATAATGGTATTTGATGGACTTTTATGAATAGATATAGTTTTATTTCTCCAAATAAATGATTATTTTCTATTTTTGTATGATTTCACAGAATTTTATATTTTTGAAAGTGATTTATTTTTTGAAGTAGTTCTCTCTCTTATATTCTATTTATTATTATTTTTAATAATTTCTACATCTTTATAAAATTTCTTAATTTAATTGTAAATCAAATTTCTATATTCCCTTGTAGTCAATTTCTTATTTTAATTAACTGATGGAGCTATTTTTTTACTACTTATTATTTCTTAATTCTTTTGCCTGAATTATCTTACATATGGATGATTTAATGCTTACTATATATTCATACGATGAGATGGATTAAAAACAATTAATCTTTTAATAAAGTTTATTCCTTCTTTCTATACATGTATAAATAAATCATCCATTGATTTTAATTTATTATCTTTTATACTATTAATAGTTATCATAGCATTTTTAGAGTCTAATGATTATATATCTTATTTAGTAGGTAAACCTAAAAATGATAATATTTTTTGAAGTTGATTAATAGTTGAATTACCTGTGAATAAAGGTTTACCTATTAACATTTAAGCTACAATACAGCCTATACTCCACATATCTGCAGGAAATGAATAATTTTTAGATCCTAATAAAACTTAAGGTGCTCTATACCACCTTGTAGCAACTTCTTACGTAAGAATAGGAGATTATTACTATTTACATACTAATGATCTAACTAATCCAAAATCACAAAATTTAATTTAACATTTTGAATTAATTAAAATATTTGAAGGCTTTAAATCCCTATGGATTAAATCTGCAGTTTGTAGATATTTAATAGCTTTCAATAATTGATATGTTACATATCTTTTATGAACATTTTAAAGCTTTTTACCAGATATTGTATAATGTAAGTCACATTACATACATTCAAATATTAGATATAAATCTTTATCGTTTTATGCCTTAATTACTTTATACAATTTTATCATATTTGGATGATTTAACTATTTTAATATAGTAATTTAGCGGTAAGTTCGCTTTGCATCGGTGGAATGTTGAAATGCATCAAATATTTTTTTAAGTGCAAAAATTTACCCTGTTTTTCTATCTTTAACTTTCCAAACATGTCCATAAGCTCCAGAACCTAATTTCTGAAGTAGTTAATATCTCATAAGAATATGTTTTTATAATTGTTCACTCATTTAAATGATAACGAATATTATTTAAATAAAAATAAATATAATAATGTTCATATTGTCATTCATAAATAGGATAATCTAAACCAAAGAATTGTTTAGTGAATATTCCAGGATCATTAAATCTTTTATTCTTATTTAATGAATTTATTTTCTCAATATCTTCTGTATTCAAAGTCCATCCAAATAAATCTTTATTTTAAGGTAATCTTTTAATATTAGATGTTTTAGGGATAACTGCTATATTCCTTTGAATTGACCATTTAAGACATACTTGTGCACAAGATTTTTGATACTTTTTAGCAATTTATTGAATTATTTAATTATTTATTATGAAATCATCTTTAGTTGCCATACCTAATTATTAATATGATGAACCACCAAATGATGAAAAAGCTGTCACTTGAATACCATTTCTCCTACAAAATTCAATTAATTTTTATTGAATTAAATAAGGATGAATCTAAGCTTGTAAGACAGCAGGTTTAATCTTAGATTGATAATAAACTTCTCTAATTAAAGCAATATTAAAATTACTTATTCCTATATTTTTAACAAGACCATCTTTAACTAATTCTTACATAGCAGACCATGTTTCCATTATAGGTACATAATCTTAAATCATTCTAGGAAGATCAAAATCAGGATAAATCCAACCTGGAGGATACATTAATTAAGGATCTACATATTTTAATGAGATTGGGAAATGTATTAAGTAAAGATCAAGATATTATACACCTAGATCATTAATACTTCTTAAACAAGCTTATTTAACATGTTATTTATGATGAAATGTATTCCATAATTTAGATGTTATGAATAAATCTTATCTTTTATAACCTTCCTTAAAAGCTTTTTTAAATCCATCTCCTACTTCTTTTTCATTTTAATAATCTGCTGCAGAATCAAATAATTTATAACCTTATTTTATTGCGTTAAATACTACTTAAGGACAGTTTTATTTAGGTATTTTCCATAAACCAAAGCCTACCATAGGCATAATTTTCCCATTATTTAATGTTAAATGAATTGGATCAACAACTTATTAAACACCATTGCCTAACATAGCATAAACTTTACGAATTGTTGGTGTAAATGATTATCTTCTATGAGAGACCATTTAATTATCAATTATTATGAAATCTCCATTTTGCCATTAAAAATTGCATTCATATTTATCTATTGCCGATTATATTGTTTTTATTTATTCTTATGTGAATTGTTAACCATTTGAATATTTGACTGATTCCTTTATTAAATGTTATTATTTATACCAACCTCTATAAGCAGCTATAATTTGATTAAAAAAACTAATTCTTTTAAATGAATTACATTGCCTAATAGCATCTAATTTCTTTGTGACTAATTTTAATTTATTATTATCTAACCATTATATATCCCATTTTCCATTAATTTATTTTTCTAATTATTATTTATTTTTTACAGAGAACATTGTTTTCCATCCTCTTCCAGTGGCACTCTCAGGGTCATCATTTTAGCTTATAAATCTTGTATATTTGACACCATTTTAACATTTTTTAATAATTTATGGTGAACAAACTAATAATTATTCATAAACCCAATCTGACCTTGCTACTGGAGTATTCCCCCCTGTGCAATTTTTTTAATGACAATAAAAAGCAACATGAGAGACAAATTAACCAGTTTGTGCTAATTCATTATGAGTTGGTATTTTTTAAGATGGAGGTGCTTAATTAGTAGTCAATACACCTTTCCTTTTGTTATTATCATTTCCAATTATAACTTTTCTGACAGCTGATCCTACATTATAATCATAATATTTAAGACCTGTCATATTCATAATTTGTGCAAATTAATTGGCAGATAAAATATCAAATCCCCTGAATAAGATTGCACCATGGTAAGCAACACTTTATAATATTTTTTTATTGTTTTATTTGAAGTAATGACTTAAATCTGCTGCACTTGTTTTTGATTTTGGTTTAAGGGCTAGAGGGAAAATTTCATTATTTTTTGATTTCATGTTTTAAAGTTGAAAAGATTAGAACTATGTTGAATATAGTTTATAATCCATTTTAATTCTTATATTATAATATTATAATCAGTGTTTATTAAGGGAAGGAACATTTTTATTTTAAAAAATATATATAATATTTTATATCTTATAAAATAAATGATGCCCTTATGAATTTCCCAATGATTATATTTATTAATTTTAATATTATTTTTATAATTAAAGAATTATGCTTATTGGTACTGATAATAAAGCTTCTGAATTAATTGACAATATACTAATTTTCAATGGTTCTAATTAGAAAACTCTTAAATCTATAAACACTTTATATAAGATTTATTAAAATTTGAGGAAAAATCCTTAAGAGGATAAATTCAAAAGACTTAAAAAATCTAATAATGCAATTCAATAAATGTTAAAATTAGATGGATGCAGATAATTACTTTTTTATGGAGGATTTAAATAAAATATTTAATAAATGCTATTTTATAAATCCTAATAAGTTTTAAATATTTGTAATTTACTCAAAAACAGAATAAATGGCTTTTAAATTGTAAAAATTTCTGATCCTGAAATGATATAAATAGTAAATAAACGTAAATAATAGTTAAAAAAATAAAAAGATAGAAAATTAAAGCTAATATAAGATATTAATAACGATCGTATCTAATTTAAAAGTAAAAAAAAATGATGAAATCATTAAATACTTTATAAATATTATGATTGCTAATTTATAATTCCAATTAATATTTTTTTATCTAACTTTTATAAATCACCTTTAAGTTTAATTTTTTAATTAATGACTTTAGTAATTAACTTTTTTAATAAAAAGTATAAATTTATTTAATTTGCAAATTGCAGATCTTACATTATAGTTTAAGCATTACATAAATGTGAATATAAAGTTTATATATAAAATAGAAATGAAGGGCTTTTAATCAAGAAATAATTGCAAATAAAAAGAAAAGATTTTAAAGTTTCTTTTTAGAATTATAATGATTTTGTTCCTTTTACTCCATTGTAAATAAAATTTAACAATAATTAAATAACTTTGATTGAATCCCCACACAAATCATCTTTTAATACAAATTAATTTGATTAAATAGCAGTAAAATATTAACTTCTCGATTACATAATAAACTTATGTACTTTAAAAACTCCATATTTAGTTATCAATTTTAAATCTGATGTTTATTCATCATTCATAATTGTCTTTAAATCATTATAGTATTTATGTTTCATTTATCCTCTTACATTTAATAAAATGCATTTAATTTGTCTTAATTTATCAAATTATTAATTTAATTTTTTATCTTTTTTAAAAATAATTTTTTTTATTTATTCTCTTTGTTTTAAAAAATTAGCAAAAGCTGTTAAAAATCCTTTAAATGCTGCAGATAAACATGCATTTCTCATTTGATTTACAATTTAAGAAAGAAAGTGTAAACCAATTTACTAATTATTTAAAATCAAATATTTTCCTAATAATATTTTAACAAGTTAATATAATTATAACTAAATTAAAAGCATTAATAAATTTTAAATTTATTTAATATTAATTTTTTTAAATGTAATATCTCCTAAATATAAATAATCAATTATAAATTTAATAGCAAAATGATTAAATTTTTATTTTTTAAGTTAATATAATTTCAAGCATCTATTTTTTATAATATAACTATGACAATGAAAAAGCTCTTCTTTAGATTAAATTACACAATCTGTTAATTCATTAGCTAACCAATTTTAATAAATTTATTGTGGTAAAGTACATGCTATAAATTATGTAGAAGGAACTTTAACATTCCATAAAAGTAGATCATTAACTTTTTGATTATTAATTTTCCCTCCAAAAACAAATAATTTATTTTAAGTTCCTGAGCCGGCAGCAAATTCTCTGGCAGATGGATATTTTCCTTGAACATTTTTAACCAACCATTGTTTTTTCGATAAATTGAATGATATACTATCTTAGCAAATAGCATCATCAAATCCACCATAAATTAATATTTCTTATTATATAACAACTGAAATATGACCATATCTACCTCTAAATAAAGATTTTCCTCCTTTTTTTTTCTTTGAGGAAATTGCATGTTCACTCCATTTTTTAGTTGACATATTTAACTCACTAATATATCCAAACCTTTAATCAGTAGTAGTTCCTCCAATTATTAATAAATTTCCTTTATAAAATACAGATTGATGTCTATATCTTGGCTTAGGTATGATTCCAGTATATTATATTTTACACCACATTTTAGCATAGATTGAATATACCCAAAGATCATTTAAAAATTAAGGAACAAATTTCATACCAGCACGATCATTTCCTTTTTTAAATGATGTACCACCAAAAAGAAATAATTAATTCTCATGTAAAATTAAACTATGTCCATATCTTTCACATGGTTTTATTCCTATTACATTAACTATTTCCCATAAAGAAGTATTAATATCAAACATGTAAATATTATTATCAGCAACTATATGAACATTCTTTTAAGTTCCTCCAAATATAAATAAACATTAAAGAGTATTGAAACTGACCATAGTTGATGAAGCTCTAGGAGAAGGAACTTACTTAATTTGTGAAATGGGTATTTAAGTCCATATCTAATTATATAAATACCTTACTAATAATATCAAAAGACCAAATATCATTCAATGCTCTTTAATCATCTAATCCTCCAAAAATAAACAATGTATATTATTTATAAACTATTAAACTGTGACCACTTCTAGCGGATGGTTTTTTACAATCTGATTTAATTTATAACCATACATTTTATTTTAAATATGTTGTACTATTCTATGTTGTGAATAATTACATATATTAATTATCAAAATTTTTACTTTAAAAATTGTTCTATGTTATTTTTGAACGATTATGACACTCTTCCGTCTTTTTCATCTTGATTAAAAGGATTGAATTTATCTGCTTTATAAGCAAAATGCACCTTTTTTAAAAATGCTTATACTGAAGTTTATTTAAATTATTTATTTGCTGTTTGTATGGCTGCTATTATTTTTATTTTAGTTGCTATGTAATAACCAAAATATTCATATTTTGATCTTATACCAAAACTTATAAATAATTTGCCTATAAATTATCTCTTTTTCTAAATTACTTTATCTTTAAATAAATCAAGAGATTAATAACAATTTATTTGAATATTTAATGTATCTTCATTCTCTATAATAAACTTTGAGTATATTGGTTAATTTCTTTGGTTAAAGACTATTAAAGCCACAATGGGGGAATTTTACATTTATAATTTATTATATGATAACATTATTTAAATGATATAATAAAATGTTTTGCAATCTTTTATGAATAATAAACAATTAAGACAATCTATGAATCCATAATAGAAATAGAATATGAGATAATTGTTAGGACAAAGATTGGCAAATTAAACAATTAAGAATGCTTAAGTTAATAAAGATTAATAATAAAAATCATGGATATAATCAATTTGGTGTTTTAATCCTAAGTAATTAACTTATTAGTAACTATAAAGAGTATTTTGACGTAACAACATAAATATTATTTAGAAGAATAAAATGCACTTTCTTATTTTTTAGAGCTGATTTCGACACAGTATCATAAAAATTTGATTTATATGGCCCTTTATGGATAACTATTACAGTTGCATTTCTAATGGCATTCTCAGGAAATATATATAAATTTGTAAATACTAATACAGCTTATTCGCTAAATATATAAATTGTTGGAAAATCTTTCTTGTCAGTATTAATATTTGCAATTCTTATGCCTGTAATTTTATTTGTTGTTGGTAAATTCTTAGATTTAGGAAATTCTTTTCGATATGTAAATATATTTATTAGTAATTATCAATATTTGGATATTCATTATTCAATTTTATTCCAATTTTAATATTATGCATTATTCCAAATCCTATATTCGTCTCAATTATATTAGTAGTTGGATCTATCATCAATGGATTATTCTTATTTATTAATCATAATCAACATGCTTAAAAAATAGGTAGTAAAAGATTTATATTTTTAGTTGTCATAGCTATATTTGAACTTATATTCTGTCTAATATTATAATTTGGTATTTTTACAGTACCTTAAATATTAATCGCACCAACTCCATAAGTAAATGAAATGGCTATTAATAATATTCATAAACATTTTAAAACAAATATAAATTATTGAATATTATATCATTTATTAAAACTACATACCATTTAAGTAACTTAATCTGCTAATATATCATATTCCTATTTAGATAGTTTTCCATCACCATTTTAATCTACTAATCTCATGACTTATTAAACATCATCTATTGATGGATTTTAGACACCTAAATCATTTGTTATTCTAACTAAAACTTCTTCTAGTTCAACCTTTTAAAGGAAACCACTACCATCAGAATCAACTAATTTAAATGCTTTTTACATAATTGTTCTAAATCTAGTTTTCTTTTTCAATTATTATTTACTCATTATATAATAATATTAATAATAATAATCATCATTTATTCATATATAGAACTGTCCTAAATGAATTAAATGAAATATTCATCTGCTATAATGTATCAAATTTGTTGAATGTAGCTTTTTTGGTTTTAGGAGAAAATTAAGTTACTGAATCGAGTAATTTACCAAATTAGATTTACTATAAATAATCATTGTCTTGAGTATCAAACTATTTGAATAAATCTAACACATCAATATTTTATTTTTTTACTTTTTAAATTATCATTTTTACAGCATTTTTTGCTTTTTCATCATAATTACTTTTATTTGAAACAAGAATTCTACATTATAAAAGCCAATTATTTAATTCTCTTAGATTTACAAAGCCTCCTTTTGAGAATTTTGCTAAAACACTTTTCAATTATTTCCCAAATTATTTTTTTGAAGAAAAAATATCCATAAATTATTGATTAGTTATTTTATTTTTTTCCATTTTGTCTTTAGGAACTATTTTTTATAACTCATCAAAAGCATCATAATATTTAGTTTTGAAGAGATTTTCATTTTATAAATCTTCGTTCATCCCCAAATTAATCTATTTAAATGTATCAACAAATAATGGATGTTAATAAACTTCTCTCCATGAAATTCTCCCTTTTTATTAAAAAACAAGACATTTTTTCAAAAAATTTTCTAAATTTTTATTTTTAATAGGTCCAGGTAATTTCAATTATTGAATTTTTTCAATAACACTCAAATATCCTTTTTTATTTTAATATGATTTCCATTCATCCTCCCATGGTGCTTTTTTAAATAACAATTTGTGGATAATTACTCCTAATGACCAAATATCACATTTACTTGAATATTATTCATATTTTAATATCTGAGGCGACATGTATTAAGGAGTTCCAATCATAGTTTTAACCATTTGACTTCTAAAATTTTATAAAGTTTTTGCAAACCCAAAGTCACCTATTTTAAATACACCTTTTTTAATGAATATATTCTAAGGTTTCAAATCTCTATGTATAATGCCTAATTTTATAAGTGATTGCCATCCTTTCACTATATCTGTTAATATATTAATAACTGTTTCTTAGGATATTTTTTTATTTGCCTAAATATATTTACCCAAATCTCCTTCGTCTGAGTATTATTGTATTAAATAATATGAATTTTATGATTGAATAAATGAGATGAATTTAATAATATTAGGATTTTATAATTTCCTTAATATGGTCAATTAATTAGAAAAACCTGTTTTTAGGTAACTATTAGACTAGATCTATTTACGATTTATTTTTTTGATAGCTAATAATTCAGATGGATCTTTAGTTCTCCAACCTGTATAAACTTGACCAAAAGACCCTTCCCCCAACTTTTTATTTTGATCATATGTAAATTATCCAACTTTTGTTTAATTTTTTTACATCTTAATATGTTGATATTATTATATCTGCCAACTAATAAATTAAAATATGTTTTTTTATATAAAAATTAAAAAAAGGTTGAGAATAGTCTCAAATAAAATTTAATATTTTCTATTAATCAAATAAATATTTATTATTAATTTTAATGTCCATTATACATTATACATAGTTACTTAGTTAATTTATTGAAAGTTTAGAATAAGAATAAACTCCAATTTATCAAAAAATAATTAAAATGATTAAGTAGAAGCTAATCTCCTATTAATATTAATTAGTTAAATATATATAAGAAGTGAAATATTGGCAATAAAGATATCAAAATATTCTTAAATTTATTTAAACAAACAATTAATAAATATTTAAAAACTAAATATAAATCACTTTGAAGAATAATTCAACAAATACTTGGTATTAGAATATTTCAGTATTGACACAAACTTAAAATAACAATTAGGCAAATTTTTAGTAATTTAACAATACTAACAATATAATAATATTTTAATAAAATGAGATGATAAATAGTTAATTTAAATACAATGATAACTATTTAGATTAGTCATTTATTTCATAAAATGTTTATAGTTTAGAACAATTACTAAGATAAAATGAGAATAATTAAAAAATAAGAATAAAAAAATAAAAGTAAATAAAAAAAATTAATACTCCTAGAAAAAATATGATCAGTAATATTTACCATTCTCATAAAATGCCTTATTCTTCTATAAAATAAATATTTCATTTTACTTTTAATTTCTTTTTTTTAAAAAGTAATGAAAATCAAAAAAATAAAATTTTGAATATATATAAACAATGAATAAGGTTTATTATTAATCTTTATTAATCATTTTTATAATTATAATTTGACAAATTTATTATTAAAATTTTTGATTTAGTCATAATAATATTCATAAAGAGTGTTTCATATATCCTACACGAAGACCTCTGCGGAACTCTAACTCAGTTAACAAATGGGCACCCACGCTGCTAAATGCAAAAGGCTGATGGTGGAACAATGTTGAAAAACC
>NW_028292287.1:0-32643 GCF_963383615.2 Lipophrys pholis
GACTTATCGAAACAGAACAAACAAACACAAACAAAACAAACAATCTTCAAAGAATAAAAGAATAAAAGAATAAAAGAATAAAAGAATAAAAGAATAAAAGAATAAAAGAATAAAAGAATAAAAGAATAAAAGAACACACATTACTTCTTCTCTTTTTAAAACCAGACTTTTCCTTCTGACTCGATACTCTAGAACCTCTCATGTCTCTTCTCTTCCTCCGAGCTCGGATGGCGTTTACGTAAGAGGAAGACCTCCAGTGTGACAAAGTGTGATTTCACTGAGTCACGGCGGCGAGCGATGAGCCGCGAGCGGCGAGCGGCGAGCGGCGAGCGGCGAGCTGGAGTCGATGGAGGAAGTGTGTTTATGAAGTCTGCTGGCAGCCGGCCGCTCTGTGTTTGGTCTCGGTGACTGAATGTGTCTGGAGCAACTCGACTCCTCGCCACTCAGCTGTTGTCCAAACACTGTGTCGCCATAGCAACATGAGTCATCAGAAGTGTCCTGTCTGTCGCCGCCGTGGAGGGTTTTTAACCGTGGAGGGTTTTTAACTGTGGTGGGTTTTTAACTATGGAGGGTTTTTTTAACTATGGAGGGTTTTTAACCGTGGAGGGTTTTTTAACCGTGGAGGGTTTTTAACCGTGGAGGGTTTTTAACCATGGAGGGTTTTTTAACTGTGGAGGGTTTTTAACCGTGGAGGGTTTTTAATTGTGGAGGGTTTTTTAACTATGGAGGGTTTTTAACTGTGGAGGGTTTTTTAACTATGGAAGGTTTTTAACTGTGGAGGGTTTTTAACCGTGGAGGGTTTTTAACCGTGGAGGGTTTTTTAACCGTGGAGGGTTTTTAACCGTGGAGGGTTTTTAACCGTGGAGGGTTTTTAACCGTGGAGGGTTTTTTAACTGTGGAGGGTTTTTAACCGTGGAGGGTTTTTTAACCGTGGAGGGTTTTTAACCGTGGAGGGTTTTTAACCGTGGAGGGTTTTTTAACTGTGGAGGGTTTTTAACCGTGGAGGGTTTTTAATTGTGGAGGGTTTTTTAACTATGGAGGGTTTTTAACTGTGGAGGGTTTTTTAACTATGGAAGGTTTTTAACTGTGGAGGGTTTTTAACCGTGGAGGGTTTTTTAACCGTGGAGGGTTTTTAACCGTGGAGGGTTTTTAACCGTGGAGGGTTTTTAACCGTGGAGGGTTTTTTAACTGTGGAGGGTTTTTAACCGTGGAGGGTTTTTAACTATGGAGGGTTTTTAACCGTGGAGGGTTTTTAATTGTGGAGGGTTTTTTAACTATGGAGGGTTTTTAACCGTGGAGGGTTTTGAGACTCCGTCGTTGTACAGACGGGGTAAAAGTGACCATTTCTGGAAACGCTAAGGCCCAGTCCTGAGTTAGACAGGCAAAAGATACTGCACATGCTCAGTAGATGGAAAACAACAACGATGCTTGTCTGGCGTACTAACGACATCGTTTTCACTGTTTCCATGGTAACGAGCATAGTTTTCAAAATGTAGTGTAAACAATTTCTGAAACAGAAATGCAAAAACAAAGTAGTTTTTTTTTGGAACATTGGGCAAACAGGGCCTTAGGAACACACACACACACACACACACACACACACACACACACACACACACACACACACACACACACACACACACACACACTCCTTGATATCGTCGTCGCAGTGTGAAGCTCAGAGTCACATGTCTGAACGCTTTTCTTCTCTCGACGCGCCGGCGTGCAGAGAGTGGTGTTACCATGGCGACGGCCTAAACTGTCAGCATAAAGACAAAGACCTAGATGAGATCAGGGCTTACGGCGAAGAAGCTGCGAGAAAATGAGAAAAAATTTTCTCTAAAAAAATGTAAAAAGAAAAAAATTTAATTAAATATTTATATGTATCCAGTTATTATACTATAAGTTATTTTCCATTTAACTTCACCAGTTTTAGATTATTTTTATTCAAAATCGCTGAATTTTCACATTTACATTCAATGCTGAGAAGAGACTTGCGGTGAGGCGGCAGCCAGCTGAGCCTCACCATGGATTGCTATCTCTCTGTATGTCGCTGTTAAAATGTTCAAACACTTTTGCTATATGAATTATATTATAAATTTCCATAGTTTAGTTACCTGAGGTATACAATGTACAGTGTATTTTGTCAACAACTGTATGTGTGTGACGTGTTTCTTGTGCTGAGCGGCTGGGTGAGGCACGCAGTTCTCCTGCCTCATGGTAGAGGGCGCTAGTGATCCCAGGGATCCTTCTTGCGACTCCTCGGCTGCAGAATAAGTGACAACAAGCGACAGTTAGCGAGTCAAGTGCAGCGGCAGCGATCGTTTATTTTTTTCCTCTCGCCTGGACTTACTTTTAACACGGAGGACTACAGATCTAAAATAAAACAGTTTTCTAAACTTCTATAAACAAGTTATCGATGCTTTTGTTCTGAAGGAGCGGCGCATGGACTTCGTTTATAAGTAAAGGTAAGACCATAACAACGTTTTTTTTTAATTAAATGTGCTTTTTTGTGTGCTCCAGTTTGTATGTGTAAAGAATGCTGGTATGAGCTTTTAAACAGAACCCGTTAACTGCTGCCAATCAAATGGTGAATCAGATCCTCTTTAGGGTTCATATGTTTGTAAATCTGACTGTGATGAAGTCGGTGCCTCACCAGCCATGAACCTCACCAGCCATGAGCCTCACCACACGTCACACTGAAACCAGTTCAGTTCAAACCGAATCAAGACTCCTTCTGTTTCCACAGGTGGGTTGGAATCCTGGCAGGACGTCTCCAGTGAAAGTCGCAAACCGTTGCTCCCGACGGGGAAACGGAGCAACCAAACGGACATCAATGAGTTCAGAGGTTCAGGCTCCTTTTCCTGGTTTAACCTCATTCTGTCTGATCGCTATAGCAACCATAACAAGGCGGTCATTCCAAGAAAAGTTTAGGAATTTGCTTGGAAAGTTTTTAGTAATAACGGCACTAATACCAGGAAGCCTCGCAGCCTCTTGGTAACCTGGTCGCTGAGCCGTTTCCATAGAAACAAGTCACGTTTCATAAACTGATGTAGCTGCCCGAGCTACCTAGTTAGCATCGATATGAGCTAACGGCTAACATGCTGTAGATGCTAACTCGATTCCGCAGGAAAATGTGGCATTGGCGAAGGCCCGCACTCTACCGAGTGTAGCTCTAGCTATTTTAGGTTTTAAGGACGTTTAGACTCTTTAGATTTTTCAATTCTCACCTTTTTCTGTGTTTTTTTGTCAATTTTGTTGTTTTCAACTGATTTATTTTGTCTGTCTTTCAAAGCAGTTTTATTCTTATTTTATTTAATCTCCTTTTGTTCTTATTGTGATAGGGTTTAAGGAGATAAGAGTCTTACTTTAGATTTCAGCTTCAAGAAGCCTCTGGAGCCACATGAACATCTCTGATCTGGAATCAGCCGATTCAGTCCAACCAGAAACCTTAATGAAGATTTAATGAATTCAGCTTAAGCCAATCAGTTATCAAAGCATGTAGGAAAAGGAATCCATCCGAGAGTTGTTTGGTACTTTTTAAATACGATGTGTGGCCGTAGGGATCAGCCGATGAAAGCCCCCCCCCCCCCCCCCCCCGCCCCTGAGCTTTGACTCAGCGAGTCTGAACAAAGACGTGAGGTCAGATTGTGGAGAGAGAGCGGAGGGAGGTGGATTAAAGAGCCGCTCAGTCGAAAACCATCAATTGTTTCTGGATGAAAGCAAAGAGCGGTTCACATAGTAGCTGGTCAGCTGTTCCCCGACCAGCTGGCTGCCTGTTCCAGGGATGGAGGAATTTAAAAAGAAAAAAGAAAAACCTCTTCACTTCCCACAGGTCCCACTGGGACAGCAGCCCCTCCCCCCAACCCCCACCCCCACCCCTCCCCCGACCGTATTCACACACCAGACAAAGATGGATGACCACAGTGGGACTCGAATGTTTGGAGTCAATTTATCCTGTTCAGTGGCTCAACTTCTGAAAAAATATCTGGTTCATACAGCCAACAATATCTTTCTGTTAAAATCCAGATTATAGAGCATCTTCCTCCTCTAACATCCAGATTACAGAGCATCTTCCTCTACCGGTGACATTAGCAGCAATAATCAGATTATCAACATATTAAAATATTCCTGGATTATTCGATTGGCCTGTTAGTTAGAAAGTTCTGAGTCATTCAACTATTCAACTATGAGGAGTGAATCCCCCCTCCCCCCCCCCCACACACACACACACACACTGAACTCAACAGCTGGTATTTCTATTTCCAGTGGTTTCTTTAACCTCCTCCATGTGTTCTACTGCTTAGAGGTTTTCTGGTTTTGCTGTCGTTCTGCTCTGAATCTCAAAGAGGAAATCCAAGTTGACTTCATGAGTCAGAGTCTTAAAAGTTACAGCTGCACGTGGAAGTCCAGATTACTCAATATCACAAAGAGTACGTCATCATTTCCTGACCTGAGAATGATAAGACAAGATGAGACGAGACAGGACAAGATAAAGGTGATAGTGGCACACAGGAGTATGGAACACGTATAAATACTTTGCCATAGTTCTCACAGTCCTTTATAATAAGAGACTTTAATAAAAGGGCGGCGCTGTCATTTGATTTTCTAATGAAATCAAACAGACTTGAGAACAAAATGGAGAGAAGCAACATCCTGATGGACCGATGAGGAATCGGAGGCTATCAGGGAGCGTCTCAGCTATTAAACTACCGATATGGACGGTGGAACTAGAATACCAGCGCGAGTCAAACCACTAGGGGTCGGCCATGTTGGTTTACTGGAGCATGAGCAGAAGAAACTGTTTACAGCGGGGGGATGAGCAGTAACAGGCTCCGTCTCTCCGGGGGGGGGGGGGGGGGGGGGGGGGAGTTCCACCTGAACGAGTCGAGTAAACCGACGCCCCCTGAAGTACACGTCTTTTCATTGTCGTGTAAACGAGACCTTCATGTTTCTCCTCACTGACGTCTGGTTGCTCCAGTTGCTCCAGTTGCTCCAGTTTCTCCAGTTGCTCCAGTTGCTCCAGTTGCTCCAGTTCCTCCAGTTCCTCTAGTTGCTCCAGTTGCTCCAGTTTCTCCAGTTGCTCCAGTTGCTCCAGTTGCTCCAGTTGCTCCAGTTGCTCCAGTTCCTCCAGTTCCTCTAGTTGCTCCAGTTGCTCCAGTTTCTCCAGTTGCTCCAGTTTCTCCAGTTGCTCCAGTTCCTCCAGTTGCTCCAGTTGCTACAGTTCCTCCAGTTGCTACAGTTCCTCCAGTTGCTCCAGTTCCTCCAGTTGCTCCAGTTGCTACAGTTGCTCCAGTTCCTCCAGTTGCTCCAGTTGCTCCAGTTGCTCCAGTTGCTCCAGTTGCTCCAGTTGCTCCAGTTCCTCCAGTTGCTCCAGTTGCTACAGTTCCTCCAGTTCCTCCAGTTCCTCCAGTTGCTCCAGTTGCTCCAGTTGCTCCAGTTGCTCCAGTTGCTCAAGATCTCTGTGTGAAAGGTTGAATCCTCTCGGTGCATTCCGGCCCGGCCTCCATCTTCACACCACTTAACTCCTCGGCGCTCGGAGGCTTCGCTTCATGTTTCATGTCCTAAAAGCAGCGGCGGGCGGCGGGTGAGTGGCGGGTGAGCGGCGGGTGGCGGGTGGCGGGTGGCGAGCGGCGAGCAGCGGTCCCCGGGAGGACGAGTGTTTTAAGACGAGTGCGGAGCCGCGACTCACTCAGCCGGACTGAAGCGAAGCTTCTAGAAGCTGCCAGAAGGCCCGACCTCCTCCCGACCTCCTCCCGACCTCCTCCCGACCTCCTCCCGACCTCCTCCACCTCGGTAATGCTTCTGCATCAAACAGAAATGGCTGCTGCTCGCCGTTTCCTCGCTGGAGATCTCCTCTCATCTCATCTCATCTCCTCTCATCTCATCTAATCTCCTCTCATCTCATCTCCTCTCATATCATCTCATCTCATCTCCTCTCCTCTCATCTCATCTCATCTCATCTCATCTCATCTCATCTCATCTCATCTCATCTCATCTCATCTCTGATCATCTCTGATCATCTCTGAGGCTCAGCCAGCGTCAACAGTTCAGAGATCAGAGGCTCCATTTATTAACCTCTGTCTGAGCCCCGCTCACCCCACATCCAACTTAGTCCATTATTCAGTCAAATTAATAATAATAAGCAACTCCGGCTTTTTTATTCATAAATAAATAACATCGATGGTTTTATAGTCGTGGAGCTTCGCTGAAGAGCTTCATTCACTTCATGCTTTGCCAATAAAATGCAAAATATTTGAAATTTCTAATATAATATATATATTTATATCAGTTAAACAAAAAAACAAAGCAAATAAAATAAATAAAACAAATGTTTAAAATACACAAAAAACATTGAAGAATTTATAGATCAGTAAAATAAAAAATAAATAATTGGAAAGAAATGCACATGTATAACTGATTTTACAGAAAGTGTGAAGTTGTATATAAATATAAAAAAATGCAATTAAATTAAAATAAAGATACATTTATAGACTTGAGATCTCATCAAATAAATAAATATATGGTTCAGAAAAATAGCAGTTTATATCATACTTTTGTTTTTAAACTAAATAAAATCTATCGTGGATTTTGATCCAAATTTAGTGACAGAAAATACAATTAAAATGGAACGACTTGTATTTGATGAATGAATGGATGAATGAATGGATGGATGGATGAATGAATGAATGGATGAATGAATGAATGAATGAATGAATGAATGGATGAATGAATGAATGAATGAATGGATGAATGAATGAATGAATGAATGGATGAATGAATGAATGAATGAATGAATGAATGAATGGATGAATGAATGAATGAATGGATGAATGAATGGATGAATGAATGAATGGATGGATGAATGAATGAATGGATGAATGAATGAATGAATGAATGAATGAATGGATGAATGAATGAATGAATGAATGGATGAATGAATGAATGAATGAATGGATGAATGAATGAATGAATGAATGAATGAATGAATGGATGAATGAATGAATGAATGAATGGATGAATGAATGAATGAATGAATGGATGAATGAATGAATGAATGAATGGATGAATGAATGAATGAATGAATGGATGAATGAATGGATGAATGAATGAATGAATGGATGAATGAATGAATGAATGAATGGATGAATGGATGAATGGATGAATGCAGAAACACAGTTTGCAAGTTATATATTTTAAATCCTATAAACCTGCTTTGAAAACAAATAATTAAACTCTAATGACATCAATGACCAGTACGTACTTTGTGCTGCATTTATACCAATAAACACATTTTGTTAAAACAAGTTTTCCTCTCCAAGTGAGAGGAGAAATAATCCAGAGCGGAGGTTGTGGGTGGTGTAGTTAGTGGGGGTGGGGGTCAGGCTGGGGCCTGTTCCTGCTTCTCCACCTGGTTTCTTCTCACCCAGAGAATTCCTGATTTACTCATCAGTTCTTCCTGATGTGAGATAAAAACGTTCCTCCAGCCGGTCCTGGTGTCGTTTCTAGAAACAATGTTAAACATGCCAGAATAAATAAAGCTGTAAAGTTTAGAATGATAAAATAGGATTTAAGTGCATAGATTGTAAAGTACTCATTAAAACTTTGGGATTAAATACTTTGGGCTTTTACGAAGTTACTTATGTGTCAAGTAGCGGGAGGAAGATGCTCTATAATCTGGATGTTAGGGGAGGAAGACAATCTATAATATGAAGTTAGAGGAGGAAGATTATCTATAATCTGAAGTTAGGGGAGGAAGACAATCTATAATATGAAGTTAGAGGAGGAAGATTATCTATAATCTGAAGTTAGGGGAGGAAGACAATCTATAATCTGAAGTTAGGGGAGGAAGACAATCTATAATATGAAGTTAGAGGAGGAAGATTATCTATAATCTGAAGTTAGGGGAGGAAGACAATCTATAATCTGAAGTTAGGGGAGGAAGACAATCTATAATATGAAGTTAGAGGAGGAAGACAATCTATAATATGAAGTTAGGGGAGGAAGATGCTCTATAATCTGAAGTTAGGGGAGGAAGACAATCTATAATATGAAGTTAGGGGAGGAAGATGTTCTATAATCTGAAGTTAGGGGAGGAAGATAATCTATAATATGAAGTTAGGGGAGGAAGACAATCTATAATATGAAGTTAGGGGAGGACGATAATCTATAATCTGAAGTTAGGGGAGGAAGACAATCTATAATATGAAGTTAGAGGAAGAAGATGCTCTATAATCTGGACCTTGGGGGAGGAAGATGCTCTATAATCTGGATGTTAGAGAAGAAAGACGGTCTAATCTGATGCTCGAGGAGGACGATGCTCTGTAATCTGGGTGTCAGTTTGTTAGTTAATCCTCTAACAACTCTACCGCTCTATCCGTAGCGACGTAAACGAGGCCTCAGATCAGACGAGGCCTCCGGAGGTCTCAGAACCCCGGTGAGACGGAATAATCTTGAAAATGTAAATTGTGGAAATAGAAAAAGCTGAACGGGTTAAAAACCCGCCGCTCTGGCTCCTCAGCAGGAATCTGATAGTCGCAGCTCAGGACTCCTGAATTATAGACAGAGCTGCTCCAAATGAATCATTGAGACGTGGATCCTCTTTAATCTGCCAGAGCGCCTCCCGCCTCCCGCCTCCCGCCTCCCTCCTCCCTCCTCCCTCCCTCCTCCCTCCTCCCTCCTCCTCCCTCCCTCCTCCCTCCTCCCTCCTCCCTCCTCCCTCCTCATCCCTCCCTCCTCCCTCCCTCCTCCCTCCTCCTCCCTCCCTCCTCCCTCCTCCCTCCTCCCTCCTCCCTCCCTCCTCATCCCTCCCTCCTCCCTCCGTCCTCCCCCCCACCCCCTCCTCCCCCCCCACCCCCCCTCCTCCCTCCGCTCAGCTCATATTAAACTCCTCGTCTTCGATCACACAAATCCCAGACTTCCTCCTCCTTCCTCTTTCTGCTTTAATCCGCCTCTAATCTGATTATTGGGACTGATCTTTTCTCTCCACGTTCTCCCAGATTACACTGTCATTACCACACTGAACACTTTCCTCCTAAACCCAGAGCATCAAACCTTTTTCTGCTGCTGGGCTCGTCAGCCTCAGACTCTGGTTTTCATCCATTGAGCTTCATGTAGAAGCCGTCGGAGGAGGAGTTTTAAATTTAACCCTTTCTGGGCCGACGTTTCATTCATGCTCACTTCCAGTTTGTTCTGATGAAGTAACAACATATTTACATCGTTTCTCATTCATACAGTTTGTTATGGAGACCGGGGAGATACCATTTTCTTTTTCCCCCAGAAAACCATTATCTCATTAATTCAGAAAAAAGCAGAATAGTATTTATGATTCTTTTTTTATGATTATGAGAAAATTATATCTCATGAATTCAGAAAAACAACACAGATTTCACATTTTTTGAGAAAATATTATCTCATAAATTAAGGAAAACCAAGCCGAATTATTTTTATGATTTATTTTTCTCATAATTATGAGATGATTATCTCATAAATTCAAAAGTTAACATTCTTCTAACCCACCCCTACTGGTGGTCGGTCAGGTTGATTTGATCGTTTCTGTGTTCTTCCAGTTTTCCGGCAGCCGGCCGAGCAGGAAGATAAAGATTTAAAACAGCTTCTTCACTTCGCCGGGAAAATAAATCCAGAAATAGTTTGTGAAGCTTTTAAAGAAAAGACGAGGAGAAAGAGCTTCAGCGCAGTGACCCGCATGGAGGACGGAGCTGAGGGTGGAGCTGAGGACGGAGCTGAGGACAGAGCTGAGGACGGAGCTGAGGGTGGAGCTGAGGGTGGAGCTGAGGACGGAGCTGAGGATGGAGCTGAGGGTGGAGCTGAGGACGGAGCTGAGGGTGGAGCTGAGGACGGAGCTGAGGACGGAGCTGAGGATGGAGCTGAGGGTGGAGCTGAGGACGGAGCTGAGGGTGGAGCTGAGGACGGAGTTGAGGACAGAGGATGGAGCTGAGGACGGAGCTGAGGA
Source organism: Lipophrys pholis (assembly GCF_963383615.2). Classification (NCBI taxonomy): domain Eukaryota; kingdom Metazoa; phylum Chordata; class Actinopteri; order Blenniiformes; family Blenniidae; genus Lipophrys; species Lipophrys pholis. Next base: position 9,974 of record NW_028292287.1, read on the forward strand.
TGGAGCTGAGGGTGGAGCTGAGGACGGAGCTGAGGATGGAGCTGAGGGTGGAGCTGAGGGTGGAGCTGAGGACGGAGCTGAGGGTGGAGCTGAGGACGGAGCTGAGGACAGAGCTGAGGACGGAGCTGAGGACGGAGCTGAGGACGGAGGACGGAGCTGAGGGTGGAGCTGAGGACAGAGGATGGAGCTGAGGACGGAGCTGAGGATGGAGCTGAGGGTGGAGATGAGGACGGAGCTGAGGACGGAGCTGAGGACGGAGGACGGAGCTGAGGGTGGAGCTGAGGACGGAGGACGGAGCTGAGGACGGAGCTGAGGGTGGAGCTGAGGACGGAGCTGAGGACGGAGCTGAGGACGGAGGACGGAGCTGAGGACGGAGCTGAGGGCAGAGCTGAGGGTGGAGCTGAGGACGGAGCTGAGGACGGAGGACGGAGCTGAGGACGGAGCTGAGGGTGGAGCTGAGGACGGAGCTGAGGACGGAGCTGAGGGTGGAGCTGAGGACGGAGCTGAGGACGGAGCTGAGGATGGAGCTGAGGACAGAGCTGAGGATGGAGTTGAGGACGGAGCTGAGGATGGAGCTGAGGACGGAGCTGAGGACGGAGGACGGAGCTGAGGACGGAGCTGAGGGTGGAGCTGAGGGTGGAGATGAGGACGGAGCTGAGGGTGGAGCTGAGGACGGAGCTGAGGACGGAGCTGAGGGTGGAGCTGAGGACGGAGCTGAGGACGGAGCTGAGGGTGGAGCTGAGGACAGAGCTGAGGATGGAGTTGAGGACGGAGCTGAGGATGGAGCTGAGGACGGAGCTGAGGACGGAGGACGGAGCTGAGGACGGAGCTGAGGGTGGAGCTGAGGGTGGAGATGAGGACGGAGCTGAGGGTGGAGCTGAGGACGGAGCTGAGGACGGAGCTGAGGGTGGAGCTGAGGACGGAGCTGAGGACGGAGCTGAGGGTGGCGCAGGACCAGCAGCAGCGCTTCACGAAACTTTGCTTCTCCGCCGTTTCCACGGAGACGGGGTTGGAAGCTGGCGTGCTAACTACGGCGTCTTCAGGGTTTTTGCTGCGAGAACGCCAAACTTCTCCGGAACAAAAACGCCACAGCGACGCGTGTTCACTTCAAACGTTGTCGTGGAAACGGGGCCTGGATTAAAACCTCCCGTTTGTCTCTTCACAGCTTCAAATGAGGACAAACCTTCTTTCACCTCCAGGACAAATTACAAAACATAGCTTCTTTTAAGTGTTATTTATTTATTTATTTATTTATTTATTTATTTATTTATTTATTTATTTATTCGGTTATTAATTTTTGTACGGTAATTTTCAGACAAATATACACAACAAAAACAACAAAAAATCTAGAGCTACACTTGGTAGAGCTCAGACCTTCACCAACGCCACATTAGGTTTTTTTTGGGGGGGGGGTGTTGGGGGCGGGAGGGCGGGGGGGGGGGGGGGGGGGGGGGGGTTGGATGGACGAAGAACACAAAGGACCTGTTGTGGGTTCCCACTGGAGTGAAGGTTTCCCAGGAAGGTTTTACTATTCCCCATGAGAGACCCCCACCCCCACCCCCACCCTCCCTTTGTGCTGTGGATGTGGAGGGTCTTGGGGTGGGGGGGGGTGGGGGGGACTCCAGCTGGAGGCTGTAAATCCAGTGCCAGTCCAAACCGGCTGTAAATGTCTTCTTCTTCTTTCTCGTCCTCCTCCAGTCCCGGAGAACGACGTTACATAATCCCACCAAACACACGCAGATTAAGAGTAAACAAACTCCCGACTTCACACCTGCTGGTGGAGTTGAAGCTTGTGAAGGATTTCTACAATTACTCTTTACATTCCCGATAAAAATGAAACATCCATGTTTGTTTTTATCGGGAATGTAAAACTTTTTAAAAGAAATAACACTTTGAGTCGTAACACCTGGTCGCCTTTCAACTCAGAACCCGTTTCCAAAAACATTTCAAGTGAAAAGTTTCCAATATAATTTGCATTCACACGGCAACACTTTGAACACCGTGTCTGTTTCCACGGAAACGGCAGAAAGACTGAATAATGATGTCGTTAGCGTGCCAGAGTCCCTCTGCTGGTGACAGGAAGGACTTACTGCAGCCGCGGCACCACGACCGCCGCGGCACTGCGACCACCGCGGCACTGCGACCACCGCGACCCGTCCAAAAGTTCTGTTTCCAGTTTGGTCTGCAGAAGAGGGATTTATTTCTGAAAGTTAATTAAAAATAGAAAAACTAAAGTCAAATGAAGATCTGTGATTATTTTCCACTTTAAGCCACTTCTGACCTCCTGTAACCCGACACACTGACAGCTGTTCCTCTGGTGACTCACTGCGGCTCAACCTGAGGGGTTTTTCCATGATTCAGCGATTCTGGGCTCAAAGATGACGCTGCAGGAGTGTGTGTGTGTGTGTGTGTGTGTGTGTGTGTGTGTGTGTGTGTGTGTGTGTGTGTGTGTGTGTGCGTGTGTGTGTGTGTGTGTGTGTGTGTGTGTGTGTGTGTGTGTGTGTGTGTGTGTGTGTGTGTTTCCAGTTCAGACGTGTCACTCTGACGTGTGTTTAAGAGGAAGTCGCTCTGGTGAAATCTCTGCTGCAGCTCATCACTTCCTGTTTTCGCTCGTCTGCTCTGGAGGAACGGCACTTCCACAGAACAGCGAGGAGCTGCTTTCCTACAAACTGCTCTGTGGAGTCTCACCAACTGTAAATAATCTGGACACGTTTAATCCAGTGTTGGAATGACGCGTCATGAAGTTACTGGAACTCCTTTACTTTTAACGGTAATCTGATTACTGTTATTATATGAGTAAAGCTTCCTACCAAATCATCTAATTTCAGCTAACATCCAGGTTATAGAGCATCTTCCTCATCTAATCCAGATTATAGAGCATCTTCTTCTAATATCCAGATGATAGAGGATCTTCCTCTAACATCCAGGTTATAGAACATCTTCCTCCTCTAACATCAGATTATAGAGGATCTTCCTCTAATATCAGATTATAGAGGATCTTCCTCCTCTAACATCAGATTATAGAGGATCTTCCTCTAACATCAGATTATAGAGGATCTTCCTCTAACATCAGATTACAGAGGATCTTCCTCTAACATCAGATTACAGAGGATCTTCCTCTAACATCAGATTATAGAGGGTCTTCCTCTAACATCAGATTACAGAGCATCTTGAGCAGCTTGAATATCAGAAACCAGTTTATATCCAACCCCCTTCTGAACCTTCTTCATCCAGACTCCGCAGCTTTTTCACCAAAACACATTTTTAACTGTTGAAAACTGAATTTTGCATTTATGAAATGTAATAAAATGTAGAGCTGTTTTATCCTTCCTCGGCTCTGTTTACATCACAACATTTCAAATAAAACTAAATCGATTTTGTGTTTTTTAAAATGTAATTATTTTTTGTTTTTAAGTTTAAGGAGTTTAAACAGCAACGTCTTGAAACTGATGTCCGTTTCCACAATAAAGGCAGAAACAACGCACGCACGCACGCACGCACGCACGCACGCACGCACGCACGCACGCACGCACGCACGCACGCACGCACGCACGCACGCACGCACGCACGCAGCTGAGAACAAGGAGCTCTAAACATGAACACTGAACATTCTAGTGGACAGACCACCAGGTTGGATTGTTATTATGGTGACTGTCAAAATAAAACAACCAAGTTGGATTGTTATTATGGTGACTGTCAAAATAAAACAACCAAGTTGGATTGTTATTATGGTGACTGTCAAAATAAAACTACCAGCAACTTTCGGGGCGTGGCTTCCAAGGTGGAACATTTTGAAAATGCTTGGTCTCCATGGAAACGGGGGAAACACTGCTACTGGTCGTGTATAAATAGTTCCTGGTGGCCTGGCGTGTTTTCAACGTTTCTGCCGTTTCCATGGAAACAGAAATCGTTTTCTCACTTGAGATGTCGTGTAAACGAGGCCTTGGTTTGTCGTGCGCTTCACTTGTATCAGTAACAGCCAATCAAAAGCTTCTTTTTCCGTCTCCTCGCTCCGTCTCACAGCTGCCGTCTTGACCTCGTGACTCGTCGCTCCGACTGTCCCTGAAAACGCTTTGACGGGACAGAATCGGTATTTTTAGCTCCTGAAAGAAAGCGAGGCGGTCAGCGGTCCGCGGTCAGCGGTCCGCGGTTCGCGGTCAGCGGTCCGCGGTCCCGGACTCTGGACCTCTGCGGCTCGTCGCAGCCTGGATGATGGAGATCCAGCGAGGTCTGGTTCCTAATCCAGGACTGCTTCCGTGAGGAGGAAGTGATGAAATAAGCAGCGGCAGGCGGCAACAGGCGCTCTGGTTTGTGGATGGAAGTGATGCAGAGTCGCCTCGCTCTCCTCCATCGTCTGAACTGCAGCACCCTGGGGGGTGGGGGGGGGGGGGGGGGGGGCAGCCTGCTGTCGTCTGATGATTCTATTCAGCCACTGAAAAGGAGGCTCACCATGATGATGATGATGATGATGGACAAGCACACACTCGGATAGCTCACAGACCAAGACATGTCTGAAATATTCCTGTTATCCTATAGATAGCCTGCACCCCCCCCCCCCCACCCCCACCACCACCCCCCCCCCCCCCAGGGTTTGATTACAGACCAAAATAATTGCCAAAATGCTCGACATTCCTGAAGTTGGTGGAGAAACTGAAGCTTGGAGGCTCGACTTTCAAAACAAGAGCTATTTGTGGTGCGAGACACTTTGTGGAAATCCTGAAGAGACGCGATCGACTACGTCTCAGTCGACTCATTTCACCGTGCGAACGCCACAATCATGTTACGATCCGCTCAGGCAGCTTCTCGAGGGGCCGAGAGTCGCAAAACAAAACAAGACATGAGCCGTCGGCTCGTTTGGATGTACGCGCGTAGAAACGCAAGCTAACGTCCCAAAATCCAATCCGTTGCTTCTTGGATGACGACAAATCATCCCTGAAGATTTCATGTAATCCCGCCAAGCCGTTGTTTTGTACAAGTTGATGAAATACATACAAACCAATAGATGAATAAATGAACAAATAAATAGATAAATAGATAAATAGATAAATAAATAGATAAATAAATAAATAAATAAATAAATAAAAAAATAAAAATAAATAAATAAATAAATAAATAAATAAATAGACAAATAAATAAATAAATAAATAAATAAATAAATAAATAAATAAATAAATAAATAAATAAATAGATAGATAAATAAATAGATAGATAAATAAATAAGTACATGCAGCCTAAAACACAATCTAATAAATGTGATCCCTGTTTTTCTTTAATCTGTTATTAAAGATATTTAACGTGAGTTTTGTTTTGTAAACTTTATTGTGCCTATTTATATTACCTTCCTGTCCTATTGAATATTTCTCTCTATTTGTTTTATTTCCCTCTTTACTGATTCTTGGTTCTTCATCTACCCCGAGTAGAGAGTTTCATACTGCGTCACTAGAGGACCAGTAACGTGCCTCATAATCTCCCTCCAATCTGCTTCTTTAGAAAATACGTCCAAATGAACTTTCCTTCATCTTCTTGTTGATTTGACGGAAAAACAAACAACATAAATTTGAATCAAATCTTCTGCTGAAGAAAACGAGTCCAGGAAGAAGGTGGAGACGAGCTGGAGTACCATCGCTTAATCTCAACGCAAACCCTCTTTAAGTCGCTGAGATTCAGGCTGCAGATGTGTCGAGTGTAAATCTGCTTCTCGTTAATCCCGTGGTTTGGAAGCATCCCAGGATTAGAGGCGGTGAAAAGGGGAAAGAGTGCTTCTGGATTAACTGGAAATCCAAGACAGAAACAAAAGAAGAAAACAGGAGCTGCTCTGTCGGATCACTGAGCGCCGAAAAAACGTAGGAAGAGTTTCTGATTGACTTTCTTGAGTCGCTGGAAATCGCTGACGTGACGCAATGAAACACCGACGTCTCACATCGAAGCATTCTCAGTTTAGTTTGAGCAAATTATTGTAAGATGCTCTGTAATCTGATGTTAGAGGAGGAAGATGCTCTATAATCTGGATGTTAGGGGAGGAAGATGCTCTATAATCTGGATGTTAGGGGAGGAAGATGCAGTATTTTCAACGTATTATGAACTAGAGCTACACTCGGTAGAGCGCGGACGTCTCAAAGCGGCACATTTCTTCGCAGAACCAAGTTAGCATCGCTAGCTTGATAGCCATTAGCTCATATCGATGCTAACTAGCCTGTCAGGTAGCTATGTCACTGTGTGAGACACTGAGCAGGGATCGTCTCCATGGCAACAGATGCTGATCTCCTCTGATCTCCCCCAGGAGGTACCTCTCTCATCCACTTTGTATGGGAAGTTTTTTGCAGTTTTTGGGGAATTATTGGTTAGCGGTTAGCCGTTAGCCATTAACGTTCCAAAATCTAATCGAGTGGTCCTTTAATGATGACAAATCATCCCTGAAGATTTTATGCAATTCGTGTGAGTTTTTTGAAAGAAATGGGTAACATACAAACATACAAACATACAAACATACAAACATACAAACATACAAACATACAAACATACAAACATACAAACAATAAATAAATACCTGCAGATGAAAACATAATTACCTTCGCCAACAGAAGTTGGGCAACAAGGTTAAGTTAAAACTCAATTGGCCTTGAGCCTCCTGAAACAGGGTTTTCTCTGTAATGTGATATCAACTTTAAGACGTGTCCCTTACACCACTGGAGACGCCGTTAAGAGCCCATAGTGTGAACGGTGCGACGAGCAAAACAAACCAGGATGAATGACTGTAACCAGACTCCACGGTAACACCACACCTCCAAGCTTCGTCGCCGTGGATTACATTAAAGAGGGGGAACAGAGGGTGGGGTGCAGGTCGAGAGGTCGAGCGGCAGGGGAGGGAGGGAGGGATGGAGGGAGGGAGGGATGGAGGGATGGAGGGATGGAGGGTGTTAAATGAATCGCTGGCAGAGACGTTTGATCCCGTCCAGACTCGGGGACAGCCTCTCCGGGACGCGGAGCAGCTGCAGGGCTGGACATCCTGAACCGTGTCAGACACGACGAGTCGAGAGCCTCCTGGTGGATTTGGAGGCCGGCGGGTCTCCAAGAGGACGGATTTATCTGTGGATAAAAAACCTTTTTATGTTTTCGCTCCAGAAACGTTTCACTTTTACATTTTGAGAACGATGTCTGTTTCCATGGAGACGGAATGTGAGCGTTTACAAAAACGTGCATTTTTCTGTCGCTCTGACCACCGTTACCGTGTGAACGAACCCCTAAAACATTTTTAAGTCTTTTACTTGAAAATGGCCTTGGACCAGCCTCCTGCCCTCTTGGAGAAGAGCAATTTCTCAACACACTGCAGGCTCCGCCCACAAAGACAACGCCGGTTCATGGAACGATTCAGGGAAACATCGTTTTCGTCGGATCATCCACGCGACCTGAAAACAGGTTTTTTTTATAAACAGGTTCCAAGATGCACATTACCTGAAAATGATGATGTCATGGCTCCGCCTATCGATCTATAACTCCGCCTCCCTCTCCGTGATGTCACTTACACACAACAACATGGCGGACTACCTGCTCCAGGTGGCGCTGCAGAAGCTACCGATGCCAGTCGCTGTAATAAGTGTGTCTTCTTCTCCATTTTTGGTGGATTTCCGTGGTGGTGTTACAGCGCCCCCTACAGGCCTGGCATATGTACTACACCATTTTGAGTCATTTCTATGCTGTTTATGCCATTTTGGTGCCGTGTGGATGAGGACGAATAAAAACAGACGGGAAGAGAAAAGATGGTTTTGTCAGGTGTGACGTTACTGAGTACAATCATGAGTTTGGAACTCATCACATGGATGTTTTGAGAATTCTATACAACAGTGTTAAAAAAACTAAACTAATGAGGCTCCACAAGTTGCACAAAGTTGTCGCCACGTAAACACAGCGTTGTGCTCAGTTTATTGTTTATTGTTTATTAGGATCCCCATTCGCTCCCACAAACTGGTTGCTCGTCTTCCTGGGGTCGTTGTGCTCGGTTGGAAACATGGAAACACGTGGCGGTTGGCGCCCCAGACAAAGTGCAAGAAGTTAGATGTTGATCTTCAATAAAGAGTGTGAACACACCTTGAGGAGTGAGCAGCAACGTGTTAGAACAAGTGTGTGTGGGTTTCCTTGGGAGTGTTTGCAGTTTGGTCCGACGTGCCACGGCGTTCAGTCAGAACACAAACAGTGATCCGTCTCGGCAGCTCGACACGTCGGTGCCTGTCGGCCTCTGAACCGAACCGACAGGCTCTCCAGGTGAGCGCACTCCGCTCAGGTGTCCTGCCGGGGGGAAGGAGGAGAGGACGGAGACTCATTCTGAGAAACACGTCTCATCAACAGAGAAACAACTAAACTCCTTCGGTTGTTTCTGAGAAACGTTGACGCTTCCTGACTGGAACTCGAGATGGAAGGTCTCAGACGGGGACGAGGCTCAATCCTTGTGTTTGGTACTGAGCTTAAAAGATATTATTCTTTATTCTGTTCCCAGGAACGTCGTCACTTTGAGACCCCATTTACACGATGACCTCCAGTGAAAATACGTGGTTGTTATATTTTGTCACAGGAAAGTTTTGCGTTTACGTGGTAAAGTTCTGAAAACGATGGAGTTAGCGAACAACTGCTGATCAGTAAAACGACTGTCGAACATTTAGATGAAACTCCAGATGTTCCTCTTTGATTCAAGAAGGCGACGGTACCGTCACATTATATATAAACTACAACAGGCACTCGTAGCGCATACCTTCGCCAACGCCACATTTGTTTGCGGGACTGAGTTAGCATCAGGAGCATGATAGCCGTTCGCCGCCTGTACTAGACTGACTGGCGCTCGTCTTCTAGTTTTATGGTCCAGATCAGTAGTTTATCAGTAGTTTAATGGCTGAGACTCTCCCTGAGAACATCTGATCCCTCATCAGTCACTAGAATGTCTCTTCTCTCCATTTTGTTCATGTTTAAAACATTTTGTGGTTTCATTACAAAAACAAACAACAGCGCCCTCCCATGGCGAGGCAGACTAACTACACCGTTGTCATTGTGTCCGCTGCTGCAGTGGAAACGTAACAGATTAGGTGTTGTCAGGTGAAACGTGACGTAAACGAGTCGTTTCTACTCCTTCCTAACATCGTCTGCGGAGCGACTGCAGCTCCTCAGAGGAGAAGGGTCCACGAACGTCTCGTCCACGACTCATTTTTTCAGCATTATTGATTTGAAGGATTGAATTTCAAAGTATATTTGACACATTTGAAAGGATTATTAAGCGTATTTGACACAAACACCCAGTAACCCCTGAAGTTGTGTCGACTCTCTCTGGATGTGAGCTGGAAGATTCTAATTTTGCCCTTTATACATGATAACTCGTGTATTAAGGTCGACAATATCGTGTATTTTTAAGTCTTTGATTTGGCAAACAGGATTTGTTGGAGTATAATAATAATCAGTTTGATTTATGAGTCTAATTCTTCTTTTGAAGTAAAAAAAAAAAAAAAAAAGGATCAATGTTTGTTTTATGATTATTTCCATATTTCCACACCATAACTCAGATATGGAAGCATGAGGGAGTTTTATACTAAGTTGAGTGAATTATAATCTAATACTGATCTGATTTTACACATTATGCCAATATTTGTGGATCATTTTGACTTCAGGATATTTATATGCAACTGAGCTTTTCATCAAAAGAAATTCCGAACAAATGTTTTTACAATTTGTTTACCATTAAGAGATGGTAAACAAAGAGAAACAAAGCCATATGATACTAAACTAAATATATATGGACATATACTAGATCTATGGAAAATGTATCAAATATTAATTAGAAATAACAATATGTAAAAGTACATTGTACAGGATGTATTTTCTTAAAGATATTCTGAAATCCCCTCGGTGGACGAGTCGTCCTACAATGGAGGAGAAGCTGGTTTGAATCAGAAAGGCGACGTTGGTTCTCGTCCTCTCTGTCGTGGCTCTCGGGTTTCCCTCATTCCTCCGTCTATTCAGCTCCACATCCCTCCCTTCCCTCGGCCCCTCCCCTCACTGGGGGTGGGTGGGTGGGTGGGTGGGGGGGGGATTGGCTGCAGGGCGATGAACACAGTAGGAGTTCCTTCTTTTATCACCTTACAGGCCGGGTAATTATTCCGTCCCGTATCCCCCCATTAGCACAACAATGCTGTAGCCCGCCGCCGCTGTTGTTTCTCCGTCCTGATCTTCGCTGGCTTTTGTTTTGATTGGAGCAGAAGCTTTAGTGCCAATAAAGCCTGAGGTTGTGACTCCGGCGGGAGCAACTTCACACAGGAAGTCTGGCTGAGGAGCCAGAGGATTCTCTAATAACGCCTCGCACGGCGTTCCTCCCGCGGTAACGGAAGCGCTTCACTCGGCGACACGCTGATGTTTGTTACGCGTCAGCAGGCGAATGAAAGAAGTGGAAAGTTTTTGGTGGCGGAGCCTCGACACACGAAGGCCGACGCACAGGAAAGATGGAAGATGGCCGCCGTTGTTCTGAATCGGTGGTCCTACGTCGCACCGCGAGGCCGGTTCAAGGATGGCCGTTGTCATGGCGACCAAAGATAAAATTCTGATGGCGACTGTGGCCGCTGCCGCCGTAACAGGAAATGCTAGCGTAGAATGCTAGTAGATGCTAACAAGCACTGACTTCAGGCTCCCTTTGTAGAACTCTCATTCCAGGCCGTGACAACCTTCAATCATTGTTGCTTCCTTCTGTTCATGAGAGAAAAATCCACAATGGTCACGGAAATCACTTGAATCTGACAAAAGTAATAATAAATAAAAATTCAATAAAAATTGAGCAATGAAAATCAGACGTTGCTTTTGAATTGAAGTTCAACAGAATTATTTTAAAAACAATCTCATGAAACAGGCCTGGACAAAAATGGTGGTACCCTTAACTTAATATTTTGTCCAATCAAAGGATGTCTGCGCCTCTCAGCAACTTTGTCTCCGGGAAACGAGGCAAAACGCAACTTTCTGAAAACCCTCGGGCGTTCTCCGTGTTCTCCCTTCCTTAATGTTTACAGCGTATTGTTCTCTCCTGCGTGTGTGTGTGTGTGTGTGTGTGTGTGTGTGTGTGTGTGTGTGTGTGTGTGTGTGTGTGTGTGTGTGTGTGTGTGTGTGTGTGTGTGTGTGGTTTCATTACAAAGACAACAAACAGCACCAACTAGTGGCCCGGCATGCTGACTACATTGTTTTCAGCGCTTCTGCCGTTTCCATGGAAACAAACATCGTTTTCAACACGTTGTAAACGTGTGAATCTCTTCTGAAACAAGAACGATGCGTCTCCACCTCAACGGACTCTCCTCCCGGTGATCGGTGGAGAACAGATGTTGAACACGATCTATTTACGCTCCCTGCTAATCTGGGTGTCTCCTCCGCTTGTCGATTTCACGTCGCCACATTAAGATTCACTGCTTGTTTCACACTCGTCAGTTCAGTTCACCACTTCTTAGCTGGCGTGTTGAGGTCAGAGCCAGGACTGACTGACTGACTGACTGACTGACTGACTGACTGACTGACTGACTGACTGACTGACTGACTGACTGACTGACTGACTGACTGACTGACTGACTGAGTCTCTCTCTCTCTCTCTCTCTCTCTCTCTCTCTCTCTCTCTCTCTCTCTCTCTCTCTCTCTTTTCTGTCTGTCTGTCTGTCTCGCGCTCTCTCTCTTTCTCTCTCTCTCTGTCTGTCTGTCTGGCGCTCTCTCTCTCTCTCTCTGTCTGTCTGTCTGTCTCTCTCTCTCTCTTTTCTGTCTGTCTGTCTCTCTCTCTCTCTCTCTGTCTGTCTGTCTGTGTCTCTCTCTCTCTTTTCTGTCTGTCTGTCTCTCTCTCTCTCTCTCTCTCTCTCTCTCTCTGTCTGTCTGTCTGTCTCTCTCTCTCTCTTTTCTGTCTGTCTGTCTGTCTGGCGCTCTCTCTCTCTCTCTTTTCTGTCTGTCTGTCTCGCTCTCTCTCTCTCTCTCTGTCTGTCTGTCTGTCTGTCTCTCTCTCTCTCTCTTTTCTGTCTGTCTGTCTGTCTCGCGCTCTCTCTCTCTCTCTCTCTCTCTCTTTTCTGTCTGTCTGTCTCTCTCTCTCTCTCTCTCTCTTTTCTGTCTGTCTGTCTGTCTCGCTCTCTCTCTCTCTCTCTGTCTGTGTCTGTCTGTCTCTCTCTCTCTTTTCTGTCTGTCTGTCTGTCTGTCTCACTCTCTCTCTCTCTTTTCTGTCTGTCTGTCTGTCTCGCGCTCTCTCTCTCTCTCTCTCTCTCTCTTTTCTGTCTGTCTGTCTGTCTCTCTCTCTCTCTCTCTCTCTCTCTCTCTCTCTCTTTTCTGTCTGTCTGTCTGTCTCGCTCTCTCTCTCTCTCTCTCTCTCTGTCTGTGTCTGTCTGTCTCTCTCTCTCTTTTCTGTCTGTCTGTCTGTCTGTCTGTCTCACTCTCTCTCTCTCTTTTCTGTCTGTCTGTCTGTCTGTCTGTCTGTCTGTCTGTCTCTCTCTCTCTCTCTCTCTCTCTCTCTGTCTGTCTGTCTCTCTCTCTCTCTCTCTGTCTGTCTGTCTCTCTCTCCTTCTGTCTCCCTGTCTATCTCTTTCCACCCGTCTCCTGAGTGAACGCGCTGTGATCCCATCACACGCCGCCTCACTGGCAGACCTGGTTGCCAGGCAACCGTGTCTGGTCACCCAGCAGCCTGGTAATCCCGGTAGAAGACGCCGGTTTCTCCAGGCCTGTGCGTCTGTGAACACACACAGGAAGATTTAGAACCCGGGCGGCAAATGTGCAGGACAGAAATCTGAGGCGTTCCCGTCTGGATGTATGTGGGCGCAGGAGGCCGCCATGTTGGGACACGTTGTGTTTACCTGCTTCACTTTCTAGTGGAGGCAGAATTCCTAATGCTGAGGCCCCGGGTCTATCAGAGGAGCATGTTTCCTCTTCCAGTTGTGGGAATTCAGAGATGTGGCGGCCTTCCAGGTCCACCTTCCTGATACCCACCGACCAGCCACAACATTATGACCACTGACAACACAGATCCTGTTAGACGGGAGATTTTAAATATCAAATTGATTTCACTTATACAGAGCTGCTAATCCACCTCTTGAGAAGACTTCAAAGAGCTTTAACACACACACACACACACACACACACACACACACACACACACACACACACACACACACACACACACACACACACACACACACACACACACACACACACACACACACACTAGTTGATTGACGATGACAAATCATCCCAGAAGATTTCAAGTAATTCAGGTGAGTAGTTTTTGGGAAAAGTTGGTAGAATACATACAAACCAATAAATAGATACACCCAGTAAATATAAGTACCACAGACCAGGTTCACACTTCCATAGAAACAACATCATCTAACGTTAACTTCCAATATTCACACTTAATAATAATTCACCCTTAAAGAAGTTTAAATTCCAAGAGCAGTTTAAAATGACCAGTTTGTTGTGACTTTGCCTCCAAACGATGGATTTCAATGGTATTGAGCGTCTGAGGGACGTGCTGGAGGAACACCGCGGCACACCTAGAGCAGATCGACTCCTAAATGAAGAAAATGCACAATGAAAGGCCGTTATCATGATGTCATGGCTCATCGATGTCCACCTAGTTTAAATGTAATGTAATTGAAATATTTAAAATGTATGTAAACGTTTCCAGCAGCTCTCTATATGAAGATATTCTCTGTTAGCCAATCCATCATGGTTTTCGATTGGTTTCCATGTTTATTGTATTTGACTAAAGTTGACCTAAAAGATTTCAGTTAACAACAAGACATTGTTGAAACTTGACCTGAACATGAATGTTTTCAGTGTTTGCATCGGCGAAACCTGTGAACACATGAATGAAATCTTACAACCTGCCTCGTCTCCTTGGAGTTTAACGCCTTAAAAAGTGATGATCTCAATGTGTGAGTTGCATAGCATTTACTTTGTGTACAGCCCTTTGGCTCCCCGTGGATGTTATGAAATTCTTTTATGAATAGAAAAGGATTGAATAGAGATAAAATAGCAGAGACGACCTATAAAGCTGATCATAAACCAATTCCGATGCAGTAATATGGCAGATTAATCCAGTTTGGAATCTGTGAGAATCATCCAAATCTTGCAGATTGGTGAAATTGTGGGGGAGGGAGGGTCTCAAACATATTGGCAAAATACAGGTTTTTTCCATGTATTTCTTTTTTGTTTTTTGTTTGTTTTCACTTTAATAAAGTTTCTGGCCTGCATGCAATTCTTCTCCTCGCCATTGAAGCGTGGGGGCGCTAGTCTTGAATGTCACTTTAAATGGTTGAATAAATGGTGGCGAGGACTCGAGCTCCTGTCGGCCGCCTGGATATTTGTTCTCTAATTCTGATTATCATACCTGTGTGGTGTCAGTTATTGTTTTGTTGATGAGTGTTTCAGAGGTTATTTTGCTCAGAGGATGAAGATGCGCTATAATCTGGATTAGAAGATGAAAGATGCTCGATACTCTGGATGTTAGAGGAGGAAGATGCTCTATAATCTGATGTTAGAGGAGGAAGATGTTCTATAATCTGGATTAGAAGATGGAAGATGTTCTATAATCTGAATTTTTAGAGGAGGAAGATGTTCTATAATCTGATGTTAGAGGAGGAAGATTTTCTATAATCTGGATGTTAGAGGAGGAAGTTGCTCTATAATCTGGATTAGAAGATGGAAGATGTTCTATAATCTGAATGTTAGAGGAGGAAGATGTTCTATAATCTGGATGTTAGAGGAGGAAGTTGGTCTATAATCTGGATTAGAAGATGGAAGATGTTCTACAATCTGAATGTTAGAGGAGGAAGATGTTCTATAATCTGGATGTTAGAGGGGTTAATCTAGTTTTGAGCTCTTTTTGAAAGAAACAGATTTATAAACGAACAACACAAACAAGAGGCTTCAGGAAAACAGAGGTGATAAACAACCAACATGTTTTTTATCTTTATCTTAACGATTTTGGTCCATAAAACTCAATTTGAGTTAAAACGTTAAACGTTGTGATTTCAGTTTGTAGATTTCAGAACGTAAACATTCACCGTGGTGATAATGTTTCCTTCTTCATGTCAGTTGCTGAATCAGGATGTTTACGTTTTCACTTCTTCTTCAGTGGTAAAAGTTTAACTCACTCCAGATGAGATCCTGCGTTTCTTCATTAGCTGTAAATTAGCAGCTGGTTTCTTTTATTTTTTTAATGAAAGGAAAACAGGAAGTATCAAGTCTGATGTTAAAGCAGCAATTAACCGAAGAGGAAATAATCCAGACATGCTGGATTCTGTCTCGTCAGCTGATCTCCTGCTGCTGCTGCTCTGTAACCGCTCACAGCTGCTGGATCTCCCTTCCACCACTCCACAACGCCATGCCGCCTCCACTGAGACCGCCACTGTTTCACTTCCACCACTCCACAACGCCATGCCGCCTCCACTGAGACCGGCACTGTTTCACTTTCACCACTCCACAACGCCATGCCGCCTCCACTGAGACACAGGTTTGTCTTTTTATGTTTTCAAATCCAGTTAGTTTGATGAGTGAACTTTCTATTCATTAGTTCATCAGTAAAAGCTGTCAGGTCAGCCTTTATGCCGATGACACTCTGATGAATTTATCTGTTGCGTCATGATAAACTGCTTCTCCAGTGATTCACAATCAATAAATGAAAACTTCCTCAAACTGAAGAAAGGTGAAGCTGAAGTCCTTCTAATTGACACAGATGTTCAAATAAATCAAACGAGTATGAAACCACTTGTGAAGAATTCCAGGCCTTTTATAAAGTGGGAAGTACTTCAGAAACATATTTTTCTCTCAATTGATATAAACCCTCTTCTGACCATTTTTGGTATCTTCCTCATTTAACATGCTAAAATGTTTTTGTGGGAGATTTTTTAGAATTTGTGTAAATAATGATAAAATATGATGCTGCTTTTATAAAAACATATATAACGTATTTTCCCAACAATAAGTCCCGTAACATCATATGATGTCTGGTCTTGTAACTTACTTTAATTTTCTAGTTTTATTGTGTCAAATTATATTTCTTATCACATTTGAACACCAATCAGGTCGTCTGGTTCATAAACTGGGAGTGAGGACTTCATTACCAGTGAAAAATTAAATCCATTATGAGGTAAAAAAAAAAAAAATCCATTGTGGGTTTCAAAACGTTTTAAAAACATTTACCTGCTTTCCCCCAGTTCCTCAAAAGTTTATCCCACACGCTGAACTCTTTGTTTTCTAGTCTTACTTTCACTTCTCCAGTGGAAATTTTTCTTTTTAGAAGCTTTTTTTTTTCATTCCGGAGATTTTTTTTTTGTTTTGAAAATATTTTTTTTACTTTTGAGACTTTTTTTTAAATTTAACTTTTTTACTACATTTCTAATCTTTGAGACATTTTTGATTTTGAGGATATTTTTTTAATTTTGGGGGACATATTTATTTCGGGAGACATTTCTTCTTGCGCCCTCAGTCACATACCGTCACTTATCGCCACAAAAAACCCTGAAACCTGCGAACATAAAACATAATTTAGGTAAAGAAATGGAGGTCGTTCTGTGATGCTTTAGCAGCTTTCTGTTGTCATACAGAGACACCTAGTGGTCGATGATGGGATGAACCAACATAGTCCATAAAATACGCTAAACGCTCAGATTGTGGTTGTGAAATGTGCTCAGGCCAGCGACTGCACTCTGGATTGATTAAAGACCCAGGAAATGTGGAAAAGGGCTGCAGGTGACCCACCAGCTGTTCTTGTTTTTATGTTTCCTTCTCTTGGCATTGAAGTTCAATCAATAAGGTTTGATGAGTGGATGAACCAGAGCAGTCCACGCTGCCACCGGGGCTTCCGGGTTTTAATGGAGGAGTGGAGTGACGGTCGCCTTCAGCATGAAGCTGAAATTCATATGAATTGAATGACCTACAAACGTCACGCGGGAAATAAAACAACTTTACCGCTCTGAAGGTCACGCCGCCGCCGCCCGCCCGCCCGCCCGCCCGCCCGAGGCCTTCTAAAGCATCGATGGCGTCCGAGTTTCTGGCCTGAAACAGCCGACGAGGCGTTTCTGTTTCCTGGTGTCACATATTAGCGCGCTCCCTCCGGCGCCGCAGCGTTAATGAAGTATCTGGAGTTTGTAGGCAGAAACAGGGACAGCTAAAAGAGGCTGTTATGTATTAATGATACCCCCCCCCCCCCCCGACCCCCCCACCCTTCCCTCACCCCCCCTCCCTCGTCTCCTCCCTCCCTCCGACCCCCCCCCCCACCGACCTCTGGCAGCGGAGGCCAAGTGCTGCTGTGGAGCTTCGTTTCACCGTGGCCTGTTTTACAGTCATCCAGCTCCACCAATCACAGCCCGCTGTGTCAGCAGCCGGTTACCGTGCAGAACATTTACATTTCCCCGTCAGCGCTGCATTTCCTGACATGATTAAACTCCATTTAGTTGAACAAAAACTACATTTTATTCTGGAAATACAGAATGTTAAGCATTCTAACTGCAGTTAATGTGTCCTACCTGACATGAAAGCTTAACTTGACATCAATGATTAAATCAAAAACATACAAATGTTCTGGATGTGATCTGGAAAAAAAACAAAAAAGTGTTTCCAGTTCATTCTAATTTTATTTCTATAGCATCAAATACGATACAGACATTTTAAGGCACTTATGTGGAGAAAAACAACAAAACCACATGAGCATATAGGACCTGGTGGAAAAGGAAAACTCAATTTTAACAAAGAGAAACCTGCAGAACCAGACCCAGTGGAGGAGAAACCTGTAGAACCAGACCCAGTGGAGGAGAAACCTACAGAACCAGACCCAGTGGAGGAGAAACCTACAGAACCAGACCCAGTGGAGGAGAAACCTACAGAACCAGACCCAATGGAGGAGAAACCTACAGAACCAGACCCAATGGAGGAGAAACCTGTAGAACCAGACCCAGTGGAGGAGAAACCTACAGAACCAGACCCCGTGGAGGAGAAACCTGCAGAACCAGACCCAATGGAGGAGAAACCTGTAGAACCAGACCCAGTGGAGGAGAAACCTACAGAACCAGACCCAATGGAGGAGAAACCTGTAGAACAAGACCCAGTGGAGGAGAAACCTGCAGAACCAGACCCAATGGAGGAGAAACCTGTAGAACCAGACCCAGTGAAGGAGAAACCTACAGAACCAGACCCCGTGGAGGAGAAACCTACAGAACCAGACCCAATGGAGCCTTCCTGCTGTTCTAATCTCCCAGAAGTCTAAACATACAGCAGCTTCACTAGAAAATGGTCCAGGGTGGACGTCAAACTTTTCTGAAATGAAAAAGAATGGCGGCGCGGTGGTGAGAATAAAACATATAATATTTGATCAGTTAGTGAAGTTCGTTCTTTCTTCACATGCTGCACGTCTTTGGAAAAGCGGCGGTGCTCTTCCATTAGAAACTATACGGTACTTATCCCTGCAGTAATCTGTCTCTAAAGTGTTTTCAGGAGGATTTACTTTGTTTTCCCTCTTGTGCTTTTCTTCTCCTGCCTTCCAGACTAATCCCCTCCACTGGGAGAAGAAATATCCCTGACCTGAACTGGATCTCAGTCTGGTCCGAGGAAAGCGTGGCCCCAGTAACCTCTTGAGTCAAATGATTCTTCACGTTTGATTTCTTCCCTTTTGTCTTATTGAATCCGGTAAATGTCCACCTGGTCGGTGCCTCATCGGCCTGGAAGCTCCTCGTCTTGATCTTTGATGTTGAACGTGATGAACCCTGGAGAGCGAGAGCAGGTTATTGAGGGGTGGGTGTATCTTATCATGAGAATAGTCTGAACCTGTGAACGACTCTCTGATTTCAAAGAGCGTTTTGATGTGTGAGGCCGAGCCCCTCCGGTCCAGGAGACGCCGCGTGTCCACATCCATCAGGATCTCCGCTCGCTGCACTTCTTCAAAGCCAACTTCCTCCACGGCGCCCCCGTGTGTCTCACCTCCGCCACTCCGCCGATTGATCCCACGGCTTGGAGACGGCCGACCAGGACACTGACACGCCTGTCGTGTCTTTCTCTTCAGCTCAAACTCGTCAGGAAGCGCTTGAGGAATGCTGAAGGTGCTGGTTCAGTTTGTGGTCCGGAAGGAAGAAATTCTGGCCTTTTTTTTTTTTTTTTTTTTTAGAAATCCCTGGTGTTCCTCTTCCTGACATCAACACTAGGAGCTCTGAGCCATGCTACATGCTACATGCTGCATGCTACATGTGGAAGGTTTTGGGGTTCACACACCAGCGATGCTACATGCTACATGCTAAACATGATTAAAGTGACATACTCTCATCAGCAGCAGCTCGGGCTTCAGTCTCCAGTAGGATAGTGCAGTGTGGAGAGGGACGCTACTCACCGAGTACTGCTATGCTACTGTACTATAATATGGTATATCTATAGAATACTATAGTATTCTGGAGCCTTCTAGTGCTGTTGGGGGTGATGTGGCGTCGAAGCACAGAGGTGGAGGCGGTTCACGGCAGCGCGTAGCCTTCGTGTATCAGAGTATAAATGAGATTTACAGTAAGTACTATATCAGCAAGTATCTAAAGGTTAGTACCCGTTCTCGTACTCCCCTTGCTACTGGGAATGTCAATCAAACCTGGAATCTTCTCCCTTTTCTCCAAACTGTTTTTTACTGGAAATGTTTAAATCAAGAGGATGTAATACTAATGTAATACTTTGATTCTTTAGTTGTGATTCTAATGTTTATATTGTTTTCTCTTTGTTTCGTAGTATTTTTAGTGGCGGCACAGAGGAGGAGAAACCCCGATGCAGCAGTGTGTGTGTGTGTGTGTGTGTGTGTGTGTGTGTGTGTGTGTGTGTGTGTGTGTGTGTGTGTGTGTGTGTGTGTGTGTGTGTGTGTGTGTGTGTGTGTGAAGCTCCGGCGTTCAGGGAACACCTGTCATCACATCACCTGCTCAGCTCCTCCTCCCGGGGCCTCCTGCTTCCTCCGTCTCGGTGCAGGTAATCAAAGATTCAAGGAGGCGCTGCCAGCGCCGGCCGCTTCACACGCTCCCCCCCCCAACCAGGATTCAGAGAAGCCGAGGATAATTGGATCATTTTGAAGACAGAAAAGTTCAAAGAGGAATGTGGGCGTTCAAAGACGTGAGCCCCGAGGTGCGAGAACGTGGGAGAAAAACGGTGGAACCGTAAAGATGCTCGCTGCTTTTTCAGTCCAAAAGGTCACCGGGAAGTGGCGCGTTTAACTTCTCCTGATCCACACGAGCACCGAGGGAACCTCCCAGCCGAACCTCCACAAACACCAACACGTCTTTGTTTGACTCATTCGGGCTCCTTGGCCGGTTCTGGCTGCACGGCCAATCGGATGAGCCGCTCACAGCGTGGAGTCACAGACAGTCACCCTCGCCACGCTTGTTGTCGGGCTCGTTGGCGCCCCCGCGGGGGCGGCGGTGGAAGTGGAGCAGAAAATGTTGACGGAGGACGGACAGGATGGAGATCTGGCACCTGAGAGGCGGCGCCGTGCGGCGGCGGAGGCTGCAGGAGTCGGACAGGTTCAGCCAGCAGGGAGACGATCTGCTCCAGGAAACCAACCAACAACAAAACAATCCTGAAACTCAGAAACCTGGTTTCACTGGACGCTTTTAAAAAGTTGTTCAGCAACTTGGAGACAAACACATCTGTGTGCAGATGGGGTTTTTTTTTTTTTACAACTCTTTATCATATGTTAAACCTTTTTACATTATGTACAACAAAAAGAAAACATAGAACAAACAGAAATAGTAGGGATACACATGCACGTATTCATATTATAAATTAAATTAAATTAAATTAGGGAGTCCACAATTGTGCAGGATCCTCTTCCTTTGAAGAAAACCTCATACACTTATCACAAATCAGTTCTATTTCTTATGGAGAAAGTAGGACAATCCAATCCAACTTGGTAGTTTTATTTTGACAGTCACCGTAATAACAATCCAGCTTGGTAGTTTTATTTTGACAGTCACCATAATAACAATCCAGCTTGGTAGTTTTATTTTGACAGTCACCATAATAACAATCCAACTTGGTTGTTTTATTTTGACAGTCACCTTAATAACAATCCAGCTTGGTTGTTTTATTTTGACAGTCACCGTAATAACAATCCAGCTTGGTTGTTTTATTTTGACAGTCACCATAATAACAATCCAAGGAGAATGTTCTCCCAGAGTTATTGTTTAGAGCTCCTTGTTCTCTGCTGCATGTGTGTTTTCATTACAGAAACAAACAGTGACCTCTCGTGGACCAACATGGAAACTACATCATTTTCAAAACAATGCAGCAGGAACATGGAACTTCTGCAAAACAAAAAGGCAAAAATGATGTATCATTGAATCATTGTGAACGGGGTCTAAGATGAATATCCGTCTGGGAATTGCGGGCGGAGGCCAAACTGAGGGAGAACATGCAGACCACACACAGAACAGAACAAACCACGGCTGCTCGGTTAACAAACGTGATCAAACCAAACATAATGTTGGAGCGAGATGTGAGTGACATCCTGCAACACCACAGATTTCCTCAGGAGGAAACGTCGGCCTAAACTGGAATAGAAATGGAATTTGGACAATTCAAAGCTGCTGTTCCACACATGAATCCCTTCAAAATAGAACTGAATATTTCCTCAAATCCCCAAGTGTGTGTGTGTGTGTGTGTGTGTGTGTGTGTGTGTGAAAATCTGATTTAATTTAGGTGTTCCAGCAGTCAGGACTGACCTGTGGCCCCCACACAGCTGCAGGGGGGGGAGGGGGGGGTCCTGTGTGACCCGGGGTCACCCCCAGGGTCACCGCCTGTGTATCCAGGAAACCTGCCGTTCCTGTAACCAGCAGGGGGCTTCATAATTGGAGTGTCTTGCTGATCCCAGTGTGCTGCTACATCTCACTTCAAAGGATTAACAAGGTCTTCGGGAGTCGGAACGGGGGATGGGGGGGATGGGGGGGGGGGGGGGGGGGGGGGGGGGGCAGTTTATGGAGGAAAAAGTGGCCGAGGTTCATTGATGGAAACTGAATCTTCAAAGGCGCCACGTTAACGCGTGCAGTGTGTGTGTGTGTGTGGATTAGAACCTGTTCTCACGACGTTTTGAGTAGAAAAACATCGTTTTTGTTTGTTTTAGTTTGGTCTTTCCACGGAAACGTCAGAAACGCTGAAAACAGACCGAGGAGGGGAACTTAACTTATAAACTGTATCTGACGTGTATGAACTAAACATTACATTTACAGGTCGGGGTGGGTGGGTGGGGATTACGGCGGGTGGGTGGGGCTTAATTAAGATAAATAAAAAAGTTTCCCTACAGATCATTTATCTTATCTTAGTTAGTATGATGCCATCTTGGCTTCACTGATTGTTTTTGTTGTTCAGTTACTTTTATTACTGTTGTCACTGTGACCTAATGTCAGTACTAGTCCTGGTATTTTTGGTTTCTTTTGTTTTTTTCTCTGTACCTTATGAAATTAGTATCATTTAGTTTGAATGTATTTTATGGACCTAAATGAGGGGAAACAACAAGAATTAAAATTCCAAAGAAACGCTGAAAAGCATGTGCAGCAGGTAGCATGCCAGGCCACTAGGGGGTGCTGTTGCTAATTGACGTGATTTATTAAGGTTTTTTTTCTTTCCCGAGTTCCGTTTACACGACAATGTTTCAAGTGTAAACAGCAAACGGTGCAGTT
>NW_028292286.1:0-30159 GCF_963383615.2 Lipophrys pholis
CCCAACCCCAACCCCAACCCCAACCCCAACCCCAACCCCAACCCCAACCCCAACCCCAACCCCAACCCCAACCCCAACCCCAACCCCAACCCCAACCCCAACCCCAACCCCAACCCCAACCCCGACAGAAGAATAGTGTTAACATCAATCACTGAAATCAGTTTATCACAGTGTATATTCTATGAGCTATGGGAAGGTCAGGGTTCAGCTGCTGAGGGTGCTTGCCTTGCCAGCCAGTAAATCTGCCTAGCCTGACTGCTTTATAGAAGTAGGGCTTTCTAATCTGCCACATGTCCTCCCCTCCCAAACTATCCTCACTAGCACTGTCAAGGGACGACACCCTGCCTTCAACTAAACCATCTCCTTCGATGTCGAGTACGAGCACTGGGGTTTCCTCTCGATCTCAGTGCTCTGCGGAAAGAGCACGCTGGTGGATAATCTGTGGGTAGACCTCGGTAGCAAGCAGCTATTGACCTCTGAGCTGCTGGAGCATACTGCCTAGAACGGATACACGAAGCTATACTGCTCTATCATTCTGCTGCCTGCTGTGGAAGTGGATTATTTAGGAGGGTCAGCCAGGCTAACCCTCGACCGATTCACCATGTTCCCACTGCCCTACTCTCACGGCTTCTTTATGGGACTCGCTTTCAACGATCGACAGGATGCACCTCTCATAGAAGCCCGCAAGATTAGCTGCCAGAAGTAACCACACCCCTTGAAGCGAGGGAGGGGTATCTTTTTAGGAGGGTTCACAGGCCTGCCGTAGATGAAAGAGCCGTGCAGGATTGAGCTGTAGATTGATGAGAAGTGGCTGGGCGAGTCCATATCTGCAGTCGTTGTCTCCTACCACATTGAGTAGGGACGTGAAGCCATATTCGCACAGGTGGGCAGATCCCTTGACATTTCAACCCAGCTGAGGTAGGCCTTTTACCACCAGTCAACCTTCATCACAGGGATTGAGATGTTCAAAGGCACTCCCTTTGAGCAGGTGTCAATGCAGGTCAAATTCGGGATGCAGCTGGAGCAGGAGAGTGAGGACAAGGCATAGGAGACTGAGAGTGATCCAGCCAAGAGGCAATGGAGGCTGCTGTCTCATACACTCTCCCAGAAGAACGAGATAAACCATCGGCTGCTTTCTGAGATTGAGCAGCACGAGAAAGAGATCAAGGCCACTGGAGAGCACCTGCAAGTTCTGAAGGCTACTTTCGAGCGCAGCAAACTAATTGCTGAGGTTGGCAAGAAAAGAGCAGCAAAGAGGTAAGCACTGGCCAAGCTGACGGTCGATCACATCCCTGCCAAGATAGAGGAATTCGATCAGGAGTAGGTGGAAAGGCGCATTCTGTAGGCTGTCACCCTGCTCAAAGAGCTGCAGTTGGAGAACAATAAAATAGCACAGTTTCTATCCGGAGAGGTGGACCTGCCTTCTGTCGATCCTGCCCGAACCAAACAGCTTGTCTAGTCCTACCAAGACAAGCTGACCTCTTTGCAAGCAGAAAAAGCTAAGCAGGAGAAATGTAGACAGCTGCTTTCTGAACAGCAGAGAGTGATTCGGAATGTTGAGAAGGCTTTCGAGAACAAGGTAGAGAAGCAGGCTCTGATCAGGTAGATCGAGGCTCGTGAAAAGGAGGTGGAGGTGGTTTTAGAGCAGAAGTAGGAGGGAGGGTTGATCGAGGCCAGACTCTAGCAAAAGAATCTGAAGGAGATACTCAACTCTTTCAAGAACGTGGACTTCAAGGCGCATCCTCTGGACCAATAGATCCAGCAACTCGAAGAGTAGCTGAAGGCACTCGTCAGAACCAAGTTCAAACCTTGATCTTAACTACTATCGTATAATCATGATCACCTGCGGGTAAAGTTGAAAATGTTCTGGTTTAGCACGATGTTGAACCGATCATCACGCCCCTTGAGCCGCACTGGAGTGCTTACCTACTCGTTCTCTTCCTTCCGCTTGTTCTTGCTCTTGCCCCTGCCCAAATCCACCATGTCCTCCTCCCCTCTGCTGAGCCGCAGCATTTCATCCTTCCGCCTGGCTTGATCCTTGTCCTTGAGCTTCTTGTCGTAGAGGGTGGGGTTTTTGCTGGGCAGGTACTTATTGAACGCTGACCCAGCCTCCTCTTTGCGGAGGACTTTGCCCTTTCTCTCGAAGTGCCGCTCTCTTTTTGTCTCAGGAGAATGCTCGCACCTCGACTTGCACTCAGGATTCAGAGATTTGAAGTAGGGGTGTGACAAGGCCCGGCTTGCAGATATCCTCTCGCTCGGCTGTACAGCTAGCATACTCTTCAGCAGGTCGATCGCCTGCCTCTCGATCTTCCCTGCGTAACGCTTCTCCATCGTCTGCAGCCGACCCACCTCTGGCATCTTCATGCCCAGGTAGCGTGGGTCCTTTGACAGCCATTCCTGCTGCTCGAGGGTTAGTTCTCCCAAACTGCGCCGGATGTGACTCAGCATGTCCATGTCGTCGTCGCCCGGGAACAAGGGCTGGGAGTCGATCATCTCACCGAAGATGCAGGCTGCTGCCCATACGTCAATCGAAGCATTATAGTGAGTCCGTCTCAGCAGCAGCTAGGGAGGGCGGTACCACCTTGTTGCCACGTAATCAGTCAGGTCGTTGTTTGGTTGGACCACTCTAGCGAATCCGAAGTCGCACAGCTTGAGGACTCCTGCTGGATCGATGAGGATGTTTTCGGGCTTGATGTCACGGTGGAAGATGCTGAGACTGTGGCAGTGTTCGAGACTCTTGAGCAGTTCGTACATGATTTTGCGGATACGTTCTGAGGGGAGTCCAGCGTTGCTGCCTTCGATGAGGGTGAGAAGGTTAGTCTCTGCATAGTCGAAGACAAGAAACACTCTTCCCTTGCGCTTGAAAGCCTCCTTCATTTCGACGATGTTGGGGTGGTGCAGCATTTTGAGGATGCGGACTTCCCTGGCGATGACTTTGTGGACTTCTTCGTTAGACTAATCATCCTTGAACTTCTTGATGGCGACTGGTGAGAAGGAGACCTAGTTCCCCAGTTTCCTTGTTGCTGCCCTTGATGACCACGCCGTACTCTCCCTCCCCAATTTTGCCCAGCTTCTAATATTTATTCATAAAAACTGTCTGCTGCCATCTCCTTACTGGTGCAGCTGCAGACAGCACTGTTCCTTTAAACATTCAAACGATTCTTCTTTTTATCACCGAAGTGCCAGACCTTTCCTGTGACAAATGCTTGTACTGCTTATAAGTGTTGGTTATCTACAGGTACAGGCTGGTCTCTCTTGCCCTCGGACTAGCTTGCTACTGTCTCTCGTACCTAGACTCCCACTGCTGCGGCATCCTCGGCCGATGGTAGCGGTTGGGAGAGGCGTTCTTTCGAGAAGGAGAGTTTGGCCAGTACAGGTGTGCAGTCGAATCCTGGCGCTTCTGAATGGACTGCATCCTGGACCTCCTCTGCAGCTCAACAAAGGAATCCTTCCTCTTCATGCACTAGACAGGCCGATACTGCTGCGTCTCAAAGTACTCGTTGTAGAAGTGCTTAAGAGCCCCGTTCTCCTTCTCGAACTGGAGAGGCTGGCTTGGAGACTGGTGGCTGTCCTTCAGCTCCTTGGAAAACAGCGCCTTGAACATAGGGTGTTTGCAGTTCTCGGCACCCCACTTCTTCTCCACGATTGTTGGCCGGTTGCTCACCTTTGGACTGCACTGCTTAAACTGCTGGTAGAGGGGCGATGGTGGGCGTGAATGGCGAGGCTGGTATGGCTGGAAGCATCGGGGTGGGGACATGGGGTAGGACTGCTGATGTGGCAGGAGAGCATCCAGCTGATCCTACCTGTTCTCGACGGGCTTGTTCGGAGTCCTTCCTGACATGAGGATTCTCTAGCATTCGTTGACTCTGTCATTATTCTGCAGGATCAGCTTTAGCTCAGTGGCCAGCACACTCCTTGAAGGCATCTCTTCAAGCCTAACTTTGTCTGAAAACAAGTGGGAGGAGGGTTTGCCCTCTTTACTGCAGTGACCTAGAGCTAGCGGTGCAGAGTAACCACCTATCTTTGGTCCTTTCTCGCTGGACTGTTGAACCCACTCTTGGTCTGCATCTTCTACTCGTAGGACAAGGACTCGTTGGATGGCAGGATCAAGGAAGGTAGAGATTAGCCCTCAGGTGGCCCATCCTACAGCGAAACTACAACCAGGCTCTATTCCTCCAGCCTGATCTTCTGGAAACTGTCCTCTGGCTGCACTCTCTTTACCCTGGAGAGGCGGATGGGCAGCCAGTTCTCTTCCTGAGGGAAGGAGATCTTCTCTTGGATGGTGGACTCTTCCTGCTCGCAGAGTAGGTCTATGGAATCCTCTGCCATCTTTATCGTCTGGACAATGCTCTGCTGGCAGCCGTTCTCAAACTTCTTCTCGGCCACCTTCTTCTGAGCTCTAGCCTGAGGGTCGATCAGCACATACCAGTAGTCGTCAACCAGCAGCGCGTACAGGCAAAACGGATTGAACTATTTATTCCTCTGTCTCCCCATCCGAATGATGTTCAGCTGGATGCCTAAATCCTGGCAGAGGACTTGGATCTGCTCAGCTGAGTTGTCCTTGATCTTGATGAGGCCGTGCTGGTTGGAGGGGAGAGACCTTTGATCTTGCAGCCCGTTGCGGTAGGCTGCTGATAGACAGGCGAGGAGGAGTTGCTCGAGAGAGTCATTGGGCATGAGTCTGAAGGCTGTAAGGGCTGTGAGTTCATGCTTGTGGAGTAACTGGTAAAGAGGCTAAGGTATAGAGACCTCTAATTATTACATAATTAACGGCAGGTTTATGATCTGGCATGAAGCATGATGGTGTGAAGGAGGTCACAGATCCTAGTTGATTGCGCCATACAACTAGTCCAGCACAGCACTCAAGGACAGTCTTTGCGCCTCCTGGTACCCATGCACCGTCAGATCCTCAAACAACTGTTCCACCCCTATCTAGTCCCTGCCGTGCCGAGTGGCCAGTGCATTAGCCAGAGCTTCAACCTACTGCTGTGACTGTTGATGATGAAGGACAGGGCCTATGCATAGCGGTGTTTGGAAAGCACTCCTGTGACATTCGGATCGAAAGTCTGGAGAGCATCTTTGAGCCAGTCGAATTAGCTATCATCAGCCACCTAATGATCCCCACTGAGAGTGTGCTCAGCAGCCTGGCCATCCTCATGGAGTGCTTGTGCAGCTAGATAAAGCAAGAGCATGTAAATTACATGATCGGAGATGTTGATGAGCAAGGATAAAAATTAAATCTGACCAGACAGATTCAGACAACCCCCCACCCCTCCACCTGCTCACAGAGGTGGAGTCGCTGCTCCAGCACCTTCAGTGCCGAGTTTCTCTACACAGATTGTCTCCTGCCTCGGAATATCCCTTCGAACCGCTCTAAATCCGATCGAGTCGATAGCTTGGTCAGCCCTAAGGGCAGCACCACTCCCTCAACCTTCTTGTCCCGGATGCTGCGTCTAGGAGTCATCAGGGGAGGTAGCGAACTGGTTTTCTTAGTCAGCACGCTTTTGAATATTCTGGAGGACAGATCCGCTCCTCCCCTCAGGTAGGGGATGGAGTCCTAGTCAACACTCTTGCTGTACTTGATCGAGGACAGCATTTCTTGCACGTTCAGTTGTTGGAGGTTATGTGCTGGGAGTACGGCTGGGTCTGGCTGAGGACTGCCCCATTTGTCGTGGTACTCTTTCCGGAGCAGTTGCTTCAGGGCCTCTAGCTTAGCAGTTTTGGAGGGTGAGGCCTGAGCAGAGGATTTGGGGGGGGTTGGGGTGGTGGGGACGAAGGTTGATTATAACAGCTTTGGACAAATTTATTGTGCGAGAAATGATGTTCTAGGGTGGGGTTGTGCAAGACTGCACCTCAGGAAAGGGCTGGTGTAGAGGTGGGTTGGAGGGCTGGCCTGCTGACTGTGTTGAGGAGCTGTTGTGGGGAGAGTGGGTTGGGGTGCTGTGAGAGTGTGTTGAGGGGTGAGTAGGGGTGTAGTGTTGTGCTGATTTTCCTGAATCATAAATAGAGGGCCAATAAAATATTTGAATGGAAGGAACAGCAAATCTTGCCTCAATAAAAGCCTACAACCGTTTTGCTAGCCATGTCAACCAAACTCTGCTGTTATTCAGATTGAATCTGCTTGATTAAGAGGGACAATCTTTAAACATAACCAAAAAACAAATCCTCCCCGCAGAGGTGATCTAGCCCTTCATTAAACAACTGAACTAGAGCAGGGGCCAGCCCAGCCCGAAATAAACGCTTTAGACAATGCAGGAGGAGTGGGACTGGCTTACTGAGCAGATGAGCAACAAGAAAGAAATAGGGATAAGCATAAACTTCTGGGAGTTCAAGTTCAGTAAGAAGCTAGTGATATACTTCAAGGCAAGTCAGTAAGAAGTTTGTGGCGAGTAGGGGAGGAGGGAGTTTGGCAGGAAGTTGTAAGCATGGAGGAAATTAGTTTAAAACTGGGAGGGAGGTGAGGAGTAAGGGTTGGCTAGTGAGGAGTAGGACCAAGAGTAGAGCAGTTCGGATGTGACTAAGAACGTGTAGAGGTTGAAATAGATAATCAGGTGTCTGGAATAAAACAAGACCTACCCCTAGGAATAATATTAGCTATTAGATCGCTCCATCAGGACCAGCCTCCAACTATCCCACTCCAAACACTGATCTTACATCATCACTTGCACCAGTCCAGCAGCACCCCTGTCAGCTTCTAGCATCCGTAGTTCTCAATCAGCTCACGGATGTTGCTCTGCAGCTGCCGGATCCCCTTCACAGTCGGCTGCCTTTTTTGCCTGTTCAGCACCTCAATCAAAAGCCCCTGAAACAAGTGCTGCTCCTACTACTGGTAACCCTCCTTTTCAGACAGGTTCTACAGCAGGTTGATCAGTCCTTCCTCCACTATCTGGGAGAGAGGCTCCAGGTCCACATTCTCTGAAAGGCAGCTCAGCACCTTGAGCAGTCGGTTGTGAAACACTAAGTACTTCGTCAGACTTGAAGTGTCGATTCCATACCTCCCTTCGCAGTACTTCTGCATCACTGTCGTAATCGACTCCACCAGCCCGCACTCCCTTAACTCCTCACTCAGTTCAGGCTGCTTGTACGCAAGGATGTCCAGCAGAAACGTCACTCTCTCGATGCTGTTGCTCTCCCGTAGCTGGAACACAAAGGACCTGGGCTGGCATGGCTGGTCGTACTTGCCAAAGGAGGTGTCAGGCACAGGCTTGACCCTGCTTCGGACAGTCCTCGATTGAATCTTGTCCAGCAGCAAGCTGGCCTGTCTGCCCAGGTCAGTTTCGAGGAGTTCCTACACTGCCCTGACATCTTATTCGGTAAGGGTGGCCAGCGATTAAGGCTGGCAGCTCTACTCCAGCAGGAGTCCCAAGCAGATCTGCTTGTTCTTGCGGTTCATGAACTTGCGGAGGCAGTACATGACCTACTGCCCGTCTGATTGGTGGATCTGCTCACCAGAACAGAGTTTAGCCTTCAGTCCTGCAGTCACTCTCCTCTCCAGATCCCTCATCGCCTCCTCCAGCCTGGCAGAAAGGTGGAGCAGGACCGAGTTATCTCCTCCTTCGACCACTACCTCCACTCTGGAAGGGAAGTGCTCCTTCAAAACCATCAGTTCTTAAATGAGGCAGCTGCTGAACTCCTAGTAGTCGGGGTCTCGTTCATTTCTGCGAGTGACTTTGACGTGGGTTGAGCTGAGATAGTGACATTCCTTGGGCAGACTGAACTCGCCAGCAGGGGAGGCGAGGATGAGGTGATAGTCATCTTGTCTGACACCCAACCCCAACCCCAACCCCCAACCCCAACCCCCAACCCCAACCCCCAACCCCAACCCCAACCCCAACCCCAACCCCCTGTCAACCATCAGCACTCCCACAAAAGTTTTCATGCTAACAGAAAATGATAGGGTTGCATGCCCTAAACAAAGCATCACTTCATACCTAATCAACACTTCAGCGCACGTACTTCCTTATTCTCTACTGCATACGGGCTATGCCATTCAGCCTCTCTTTGGTTCTCCCATCTAAGTTTGACTGCCCCACCTTTCCAGGAGTCTGTCTCCGAGCCTCTTCCCTTCCGAACTGGTGGGCATCCTCCTTCAGACCCAAACGGCCAGGGGTGCAGGCCCTTTTGGTGGGGAGGGAAGAGAGGGAGTGGTCGGTGAATGCGAGTTTGCTGGAGGCAGGAATGTTGTAGACTGAATTGAGTCTGCTAAGAAGAGTCGTCCTTTCGTGCTGCATCAATAAACTGATTAACTTGGCAATAAAACATCATTCACTATTTCAAGTCAGCGATCTACTAATGGCAGCTGCGCATGATGGCCATGGCTGATAGGCGCTGGCTGTGGTTGGTGCGGGGGTTCACAGCGTCCAGAAAGCACTTCCTCCTGATGCCAGAGATGACGAGTGGGTAAGGAGTGTACTGACTGAACTAAATTTGGTTGATCCTGCCGCGGACCAGCTCCTTGAAGAACAGGAACAGCTGGGGGTTGCAGGTGCTATTGTTTAAAATCATAAGGAATTCTTAGAAGTTGAGGGGCTCGGTTGTGGAGTGGGGACGAAAGAATCTGCACAGGTCTTGGCTGTGCTCAATGAACCCCAGACTCACTAACGATTCCCGCAGGTCTTCCAGCCTCAGAGTCCCGCCTTCTCCTGCTAGTTTTTTGAAGTATTTCCTTATCTAGAGCAGTTCCTCTTTGGAGAATCTCAATTGCTGCTCTTTCCCTCGCAGCCGCATCCAGTTCTGCGACTTCAGCTTGGTCTGCCGGTTCCAGGACTCGTGCAGCTGTCGGGATTCCTTGGAGTGGTGGATGATGGCGAGGCTGGATCGAGGGGGCAGTTTCCTGGGGGGCTGTTTGGAGCGGTGGGTGGAGGTGTTCCAGCACTGGGAGTGCCAGGGGAAGAAGATGTCGGGCTGGAAGGGGAGCTGGTAATGCTTTTCTGACTTGAACATCCTGCGCATTGAATCTAATTTTAAAGTCATTTTAATCCAGTAACGATCATCTGCGGTTGGTCCTTGTCTGCTGAATTGTATCCTTTAGCACTTTAATACGAAATTATAGCTTGCATTATCAGCTCACATCAGAGGGGTGGCGCAGAACTTGCAGCTGCTAGACATAAACGTGTTCAGTGTCCCACACATCTAGCACGGAATCACCTCTTCCACATGAGGCTCACTCCCGGTGAACGCAGGCCCGACCCCCTTCTCCTCCTCAGCTGCTTTCTCTTTCTCGCTGACCTCCACCCTCAACTTTCTCCAGTCGAAGTCCTTGGTTCCTTTGGAGGTGAGTGTCAGGAGGTTCGAGTTGGTGGAGTTGCCCTCTAGATTGAAGCTGACTTTGGCAGGGCCGTGGTAGTCGACTGCTGGAGAAAGAGTCATGGTCAGCTCCCTCTTGAGCAGTGCGAGGTTCTGCACTGATATGCGTGCGAAATAATCCCATTCCCAATGCTCGAGGGTAAAGGCCTTGCCCAAGGTCTCCACCTCCATCTAGTCCTTCCTTTCTGGTGGCTCTTCCTACTCCATGCTGCCGAAGAAGTTGGCTTGCTATCGACTGGGCTCAGACACGTCTCCCATCATCTGCCAGACATCCAAGTCGTCCACCTCCATCCCCCCGACTTTGCTGTTCTCTTGCGAATAATGGACACCTTCACCCTGACGCTGCTGTTCTTTCTTCTTCTTGCTCATGTCAGGCCTCTTCACAAACTTGAAGAGCAGGGAAGAAGGGCTGTACTAGTCCAGCACCTAGTTGGTCAGCATCTGCGGCAGACTACGATTGCAGTACCCGTCACTCTCAGTCATCCCAACCAGCACCCTGTAAACTATAAACTCCACTCTCACTTCAAGCTTTTCGTAGACAG
Source organism: Lipophrys pholis (assembly GCF_963383615.2). NCBI lineage: Eukaryota > Metazoa > Chordata > Actinopteri > Blenniiformes > Blenniidae > Lipophrys > Lipophrys pholis. The sequence goes on from NW_028292286.1 coordinate 9,849, forward strand.
GCACCTTCTGCTAGCTGATTACCTGGCCAGTGATCAGTGTTGGCTGGGAAGGGTCGAACAGAGAAGTCATGAGTTTGAGGAGATCCCCCTTGAGAGACCGTGCTGAGGCAAACTCCTTCTTTTCAGAGGGCAGCGTCATCTGATCGAGGATGGTGCATAGCTGCTGGATGAGACTGTTGGAGAGGAGAGAGCTGCTGGGCATGGGACTGCAGGTAGGCCCGGAACACAGCGCTTTCTTCTGCCAGTTTGAAAAGCCACTTGCAGCAGAAAGTGAACATCAAGGGGATCTTCTCTCCATAAGCCAGGATGAATTCAAACAGAGGACAGAGCAGGTCGATATCTCTGAGACTGGTCCGATACTCCAGGGTGGGACTCTGCAGGGAAGTCAGCAGTTGGTTCTTGGGCTCAAACAGACTGCATGGGTAGCCCAGGATCCATTCCCAGCGCTCTCGCTGCTCTTCAAGGGAGAGTCCCTCGCAGCAGATCATTTCAATGGCAGCTTCCAAATAGGACTCGATCTAGTAGAAAGAGTAGCTGTTGTTGAACCCGACCACCACCACCCTTGCCAGTTCCTCAGCCAGCCCCCGACTGCTGCTTATGGCTCTCTTGAACAAGGCAGTGAACGCCACTGGGTTCTGCCTTTACTTCAGCATGTTGGAGTACAGGTCAACACACTCCAGACACTTCACACTGCTTTCGGAGAGGGTGCTGGAGTGCTCTACAAGGTTGGCGATGAGCTGGACCCCGTCTTTGAAAGCTGCAGGGTACTTGTTGCTGCCGAGGGTGTGGGTCCTGGCCGGGGTGAGCGGACTGCTCTTCCCGAGGTACCAGTCGCAGATGCTGGCCAGCCAATCTTCCTTCAGCATGTACTCCCGGACAGTCAGGCTCTCAGCAATGCTCAGCAGGAAGGTGCAGGTGGCGTCGATCCGGGTCCAGTTGGTGGCGAACTCCCCGTTCAGCGAGTGCTGGATCTACCCCAGAACGTCATAGAAGAGAGGAGGGAGAGGGTTGCCCTCTTGCAGGTGATAGTTCTGGAAGGCAGAAATGACTTGGTCGACTAAAGCAGGACGCAGCACCTTGTCGGAAAGCATGAGGTAGTCCTGCTTGAGCCTGTTCCAAGCTTCATCAAGGAAGAGTCCTGACATACCCTTCACTGATAGCAGCTTGATGGCCACTGGGTTGAGTTTCTTGATCTCTCCTTCTGAACAGACATTGGCCAGGAAGGCATTGATCCAACGGTGCATGTCGGTCAACACGGACAGGGACAAGCCCTTCTGGATGGCTAGACTGGCCACCTTCTCAATGAACGTGTGGATGTAGTTGTGGTTGGTCGAGGCAGTGAAAGTCTCGATGAGGAAGGTGTGGTTGTCTTTCAGCACTTCCTCCATAAGGAGAGAAGGGTCAGGGGCTGCATCTGCAATGAATGGAGGAAGCTGCTTTTCTTGTCGCTAGTAGATCAGCACGTAGGCGTTTCGACTTGTCTCTCCGAACTCTCCTAGGTCAGGGTCGGTAGTGGGTCCACTCCCAAAGCACTCCTGCTAGAAGGTGTACATGGTCTCGACCGTGACACGAGTATCGTCGAACTTGTACCAGCTTTCATGGCTGTCCGGGTTTTTCCTCAGAAAGTAGATGTAGTGGCCTTGTTCAGCTCTGCCTTGGTGCACGATCACTGAGTGCAGAGTATAGTGATAGTAGTGAGCAGCATGTCCGTGCTTCCTCTCCTGACTGAAGATTGCTTGCTACTCGTTGAGTTGTGACTCTCTGAGCTGCACTCCTTCGTGGGTGAAGGGCTACAGATCAAGGTCGGTGGAGAACTAAAGCCGGGAGTGGATTTTCCGATTGGAGAAGAAGTCCATGTCGAACACGATCCTTTGTAAGGCCACGATCAAGTAGTTTGGGAGGGTCTTGAAAAGGGTTCTGCGCAACAACTCATGCTTCTACTGGCACTTCTCGCAGAGGTAGTCCGAAATGGTCTCACCCTGCTGCCCTGCTTCTAAAGCCCCACAAAGATCATGCTGCCCCTTGACTGCCACTCCGAAATAGTTGAAGGGCTCAATCACCTCCCTGACGTTGCTGCAGCCCTTACAAATCATCTGGGTGACCGTCTCTCCCTTGAAGGTTGCTGCGACTAGTCCTGACAGTGGGGTTTCCTTCGTCTCGGTCTCAATCAGGTCGAACAGGCTGTTGAAGTACTCGCTGGTGTCCTGCTGGATCTTGGGGTCAATCGGTGGAGAAAAGGACTGGCACAGACGCTATGGGGAGTAGTCCCGGCGTGAGGACAGATCCAGGAACTTGAACATGCGTCGTACCTCGCCAGTGACGGGCCCACCCCAGTCTCCGGCCAAGACTGCATTCCGGAACTAGCCGACTGCGAAAAGCATTTGCATGGTGGCGTTTAAGTAGCAGACAGCGCCGGAGTTCATCAGCCCCACCTTCTTGGACCTGGGGACTGGCTTTTTGACGCCTGCCAGCCTGACAGTCTGAATCAGTTTCTGGATAAAGGCGGGGAGGTCGGCAGGGTGGTGCTACAGCTGCAGCAGCACCAGGTTGTAAATGGATTTGCGGAACTTGGAGTTGCGGGCCAGGAAGTAGCTGAGGTGGTGGAGTTCCTTCACCTCCAGACAGGCTTTGGAACAGCTCATGGTGTCTGCCTGGCTGAACAGGTACTTTTCGAACAGTCTGTTGTAGTCGACCTCAGGCAGCACGGGCAGCTTCTACGCCACGGAAAGGGCTAATTTGGCCCATCCAGCTGGCTAGGAATGGTCGGGTGGGCTCTAGAACTGCATCAGGTTGTGGACAGTCCTTTCGAAGAGTGGGAGGAGATCTCCGCCTTTGTTTTCACTGACGATGATGCTGAGGATGTCGTAGATCCCAGAGGCCTCCTCCTCCAGGGACTCTCCTTTCTGGTAGAGAGGAACCAGCTTGGCAAGGGTGCTGAATGCATCAGGGAGGGTTTCAGTAAGGTGGTAAGCAATAACAGTCCCGCATGAACGCATTTCACTGCTCGATTTAATCATTTCGGCCAGCAAGTCAAGGTGGGCTGTCATGTCCAGACCATACCCTTTGAACAGCACCACTACCAGCTTGGCCATGCTCATCAGCAGGTCTGACAGCAGCAAGTTGTTTATAGTCGCCAGGTTTACCTTGATCAGACCGATGACTGTCTGCAGACAGCCTGCACAGTCAAGCTCTATCGGCACATGCTTGAAGCACCCGTATTTATCATGGTACCAGGCCTTCTTGCTGTCTGAGAAGGTGGCAGTCAGGTCCAATGGTGATTCAAGTGCTAGGTCGCAGTGTCCAGAGCTGAAGGCGAGGATGTTGGCTAGGCTCTAGATGAGTTGTTGCATGGAGTTGACTTCGAATTTCAGCAGGGTGCTAAAGGATTTTGGCAGAGTGACAAGCAGATCCAATAGTCTGTGCACTGGCTGCCTGCCTTCTTCTACTTCCAGGATCAGGGAATAGCAAAGTAGAATCTCAGTTCTTGTGAAGCCTAGCAAAACTTGAGGGTTAGGAGTTGGTGCATTAGATCCTAGGAAACGGGTAATCTGGCCAGTAGGTGGTACAGCTGCTGGTTGAGCTTGGTCGAGAGAGAGGATTAAAGCAGGGAGATGAAGATGGGCAGATGCTGCTGCAAGAGCACTCGAGACAGCCCCTTCTGATCGTCCTGTCCAGGGCCGCAGTAGGAATATGTCGTACCCCAGATGATAGAGAACTTTCAAAACCTGCATGGGCTTGCCCTCGATCCTCATCTTAAGGAAGTCGAAGAGACCAGCACGAGTGAGACGGTTTTGAGCATTGCCGAACAGCATGATGACCTACTCAGTCTTAACGTCAGCCCACTTGAGCACCTTGTCAAACAGCACCCTTGTCGACTCCTTGCTCAGTTCTCCTTCCTCTTGCAGCCTGTCGAACTCGATGGAGAAGATTTCCCGCACTCGCTAGTCGACTTCTCCTTGACTGGTCATCAAAGGGTGCCGGACTGGCCTGGGGTCTCCCTGCTTCTTAATAGAGACTCCGCTCAACAGCCTGGCCTCGACAAGAGAGTTGCCTCTCGCCTCGCACAGGACTGTCCCAGAGATGGTACGCATCTCGAAATTGAGAGTGCCTAACAAGCTGGCGATCTTTAGCTCCAGCTCCAGCACGGTTGACCGCGAGTCTATCTGCATATCAGAGTCTTCTAAGGGCAGGTCAGGGATATCGAAGCTGAGTCTGAGGGAGATCATGGGATTCGAGAGCAAGCAGTTGTGAGGAGTGAAGGGTCCACGGCCTGTCAGCTCAGTGCTGCTGTTCAACTCCTTTATGAAGGTCAGCCAGTTGCACACCTTGCTTTCGACCTACCCTTGGTTCGCTGTATCGGCAAGCTGCTACCTCAGCAGAGTGAGCCTGCCAGCCATGACTTCCAAGGCGAAGTGCACATTGGCCTAAAAGAAGGGCTGTCTGGTTGACACCACAGTGCGCACCAAGAACTAAGAGAGGATTTCTTTCTTGCCGAGGCTAGTCTCTAGAAGTCCATAGAAGAACCTGATGCAGAGGAGGTTCTCAGAGGCTGCCTCACAGACCCACGCCTTTCTTAGGATGGGGTCATCAGAAGACTTGAAGGAGACCATTCCGATGGCCTTGTTCATGTTGATGAACAGCTGCAGCAGGGAGTTCAACCCCACTGACCCCAGCTTATCGAACTGGGGCAGTCTCTCCTCAATGAGCAGTACGTTCATGCGTGAACTTGAAGTCAAGGTCGAAGTCAGCCAGCCAGGAGAGGAAGATGTCAGAAGGCCCCAGTTTTGTGAACACTTGCTGGATGAGTGCACTGGCCTCGAGACACATGTCTTTGCAGCGGTTGAAGATGTACTCGATGAAGTAGAGCACCTTCTTGTTAGAGGAGCTGGTCTCAGCCAGTTGCTGCACCAGCAGAGGGATGATGCCCTGGTGGTACAGCCACCCACTCGCTTCAAAGATGTTGCCTGGAATCACCTCATCCCCCCTTGACACGATGCTGTAGGACTCCAGCAGCTTCTTGAGCAGGCTGGTCTCATAGCGGATCATCGAAGTGCTGTACAAGGCTTTCAGATGGGCCTAGAGGAAGACATACCGCTGCTCGTTGTCGGCAATGATGAAGATATGCTCGATGATCTCCACAGCTTTGCACTCTATGTTCTTCTTGGCCTCCTTGCTGCCCCAGGTATCGCAGCAGTCTCTTCACGATCTCTTCATTGCAGCCATCCACCCGTGCTCTGCTGAGTGCCGAAAACAGCAGCATGTTCTCTTCCGACAGGTCTTACAGAGCCATCACCTTCTGGACGAGCAGTTGCAGAAGGGAGCAGTCCATGCTGCTTGCAGAATCAGCTAGAACTCCGAGCAAGGTGTTGCGGGACTGCAGGTCCAGTTTCGGCAGCAGGTTCCACAGCCACTCGAGATCAGAGCAGTCTATGAGGGAGTGAGTGGCCAGGTACCTCAGCAGATCTTCAGAGCGCTGCAGCAGTTGGATGTGGCTGTTGGGGTTGAAGATTCGCTGGAAGATTTGGTGCTAGTGCAACCACAGCCTGATGTTCTCAGCAATGCTTTCTTCAGAAACATGCTCGATCTTCTTCCTGACTACTTAGTTAAGCAGCTTTATGCCGAGCACTTGCTTGGCGAGCACGGGTTCTGCCAGCAGCAGGTGAGCCAGTCTGCGTTTTAGCTTGTCCAGAAACTCAGCCTTTTCTAGCAGCGAATAAGCTCGTTGTACAAGTCGCTAAAGCCCGAGGTGAGTTGATCAGCCATTTAATTGGTCAAGCCCTACACTCCTCTGCGTTAAAAGAGCATGTACTCGGCACAGTCAGTGAGTTTGTCAACAAGTTCCTTGACAGCCATTCGACAGTAGATGAAGTGCAAATCACCCAGCATCTTCACTGTCTCAGTAAGGTTCTGAACAGATCCCTCCCTGCTCTGCGCCAGGAGCCTGTCCATTCCTCCAGAGTAGAAGAAGGCATTGAGCAGGCGGACGAGGGTAGTGCTTTTGGAGTGGGAGGGACGAAGGATAGCCAGGAAGGGTTTGGCTTTGTACTCGTACTAAAAGATGATATCAGCAGAGTCTTAGACTGCTACCTCACTGTTGGGGAAAGAGGCAGGTGTGTATAGTTTTTTGGCCATCTTCTTGTGCGGCTGGATGCGAGGAGAAGTCACTTCAAACTCCTCATCGTAGTTCTACTTCCACCCTTCATAGTGCCTTCCATCGCTGTCCTTCTTGCTGCCATTCTCCATATAGGTCCGGTAGCCTATGAACACAAATCTCTTGCTCTAATGCACTCGCACTGATAGCACTGTAGATTCATACCACACGCCTTGACTGTCCTGCACGTCCAGCAAGTCGTTTGTTTGCAGCCTCATCCGCCAGTCGAAGTCTACTGATCGGGTGCCAAGGGGAGCATACCACCCGTCCTTGAAAAGCACCTACTGTCCTCCCGGGTACATGAGGAGTGTCAACCCTTCAGCCGCCTTACGAGTGACTTTGCAGCGAGTCCACCAGCAGTGATTGCCCTAAAGTCTAGGCTTTACAACATCGCACTCCTATCCGACTTGTGGTTGATAGCCAGTCAGAGGCCATCCAAACTGGTGATATCGTTACTATCCTACGATACTCCCTGTCGATGTTGTTGTACCAGTAGTAGTGCATAGAGGGGTCGAGGAGTGCCCGCAGACACTAAACTGGTAGGCTCGTACTACTCAGAATCAGTTCAAGGGCCTTTTCTAGGCCTTGCTCCACTGTCTGAACCCCGGTCGCACCCAACCCCAACCCCAACCCCAACCCCAACCCCAACCCCAACCCCAACCCCAACCCCAACCCCAACCCCAACCCCAACCCCAACCCCAACCCCAACCCCAACCCCAACCCCAACCCCAACCCCAACCCCAACCCCAACCCACCCCAACCCCAACCCCAACCCCAACCCCAACCCCAACCCCAACCCCAACCCCAACCCCAACCCCAACCCCAACCCCAACCCCAACCCCTACCAGCATTAATCAACAGAGACAGCCTTTGTATATATGTCCTATTACGATCAGTACCCCGCTCGACTCCGCAGTGTCCTCAAAGTCGCACCCACCTTCCTTATGGTCTACGGCATGTGCATGATCGTACGCTGGTCAATCTACTCCGGAATTCATCATGCCGGAGATCACATCCCCAAACAACGGCACTAGAGTCCCCGCTTCGAAAGGAACCTGCGAAACAGAGACGATTCACTGCGGCATCAATACCAGTTCATGCTGGAGTGGGACCCTAACCATCGCTCGATCCTGCCGTTTCAGAGCATGGACATGCCAGACAAGATTGGCCTCTGAGATGATATCCTCTGTTCAAGTGGCTGATTGGATGGGTCATTTTAATTTGGGGAGTAAGATGTTCCTATTGTGCTGCCTGTCCTCATCGTTCATGCGATGGCCTTGGATTCTCAAAGCGTCCTTCAATACGTCTTTGTTTCCATAGGCCATCTTTATTTAGAGACGCTTCCGAGACAGTTCTTCCCGCTTCCTCCTCTTCTTTTCGAGCATCATCAGTTCGTACGACCGCTTGTCCTCCTTCTGCCTTTCTCGCATCCTCTCCTGCCTCTCCTTCTCTCGCTCTAAGTCAGGGTACTCCTGCTCCACCTTCCGCTTGGATATGTAGCGCTTGATCTTGGGCAGACTGTTGTCGTACTGGTTGGTGGAGGAAATGCTGTTGTCGGTCTTCTCCACCCTCTTCCTCTCTGAGCGTAGGTTGCCGTAGTTGGGATGGGGAAGGACATCAGTTAAGTAGTAAAGATTTCTGGGCATGCGGATGGTCTTTATCATCATTGAGCTGCTCTCTGAAAACTCCTACTCTGTCACGTTTTTCGAACGGATCAGGTCGCTTTCTAGAAGCGTTTCGCAGGAAGGTCTGCGGGTGGGGTTCACAATCAGCATGGTGCGAATCAGACTGAACAGTTAGTCCGAAAAGCAGGGAGGGATCTTTTGGTACTGTCCTTTCGTCACCTTCTTGTACAGTCCTTCCATGTCCTCGGCCCTGAACGGCGGCTTCAAAGCGCACATTTAGAAAAGGACGCAGCCGAGGGACCAGATGTCTGACTTGTGATTGTAGGGCTTTTCATTCCAGACCTCAGGCGAGGCGTAGTAGGGAGTGCCGGTCTGAGTTTCGAGGAGTCCCTTTTTGGCGATTTTGGATACGTTCATGTCCCCGAGCTTAGCCTTGCCATCCCTGGTAAGGAAGATATTGGCACACTTCATGTCACGGTGCAGTAACCTTGTGCTTGTGCAGCTATTTGAGCCCGTGGATGACCTGAATGATGATGTTCCAGATGACATCTTAGTCAATGTACTTTTTCTTCTTCTTGTGCGAGGTTATCAGCTGGAAGACATCCCCCGTCGTTCGCGTACTCCATGATGATGCAGAGGCTGCTGGTCGACTCGTCGAGGAAAGCTTCCCGGTAGGCGATGATGTTGGGATGGTTGATGGAGGCTAGCAGGCGCACTTAGTTCAAGGCGTTTTCTTTCTCCTTGTCAGAGAGGTCTGCCATTTTGACCTTCTTGAGAGCATACTCCTGATGGTCATGCTTCCTGCGGACATGGTAGACTGATGAGTAAGCGCCTTCTCCTAGTTTATTGAGCAGCTAGAAATCACTAAGAGACATGACAATATTAATTGAGTAGTGATTATGGATGGTGCCAATGCGGAAAAGCTCTCTCTGTTAGCATAGTTCATAGTCTGTCCTTCTCAATCATAATATATTTCTACTGAAACAGTCATCCTTCATCAATCTTGCACTTGTGCTTCACCCACCTCCCCCCAGAAATCAACCAGCACTGGGTCCTTGTGTAGCCAGTTGAAGCCCTTCTCTTGCTTCAATTGCACTCCCTTCAGAGTCTCTCTTGTGGTGCGTCCACTTATCGCCAGCACACAGTGCACCACCAAGAAGGCTCCAAGACCCAATGTGGCCACCCCCAGAATGACTCCGAACACAATCAGCAAGATCCGTGCAGTCTACTCACTGAACCCGTTGCTAATCACAGTCAGGAAGATAGCTATGCCCACGATCACGCTGCAGATATAGAAAAAGAGGAAGAACAGGAAGAAGAAAAAGAACTGGTAGTTGCGCTTGGCCACACAGGCGTTCACGAAGGGGGCAGTGATGGTCCATCACCTCTACGCAGTGGTTGCACTCCTTGCAGTGCGAAGACCGAGGGGGACGGAACACCTAGCACGTATAACACTTCGCAGCCTTGTCATCTCCATTCAGCAGAAACTCAGCCACTCCCTCGTCAATCTCATCGCGCTGCTTCATCAGCAGGAGCATCTACCGGTTGGGTATGATGCCAGGGTCAGTGAAAGAGGTGAGGAAGACGAAGCCAGCGGTTAGAAAGTAGAGTACGATGTTCGCTATGGGGAGGATGGGTGTTGCTTCATTCCAGAGTTTGGGGAGACAGAATCCAAGGTAGATGACGAGAGGGACTAACAAGGAGAGGTGGAGGTAGAGGTTGGGAAGGATGTCCTGAGTAGGTCCGGTCCTTAGCCCACAGCAGAACCGATCGTAGCCTTTCCACAGCTAGAAATACTTCATGATTAAAACTCCATCACTGCATTTGTTTAAAAGAAGGATCTTCCTTTTGGATTCCTTCATGAAATAGCCACATCCTCATCAGTTGGTGATTGGATGAGTTATAACAATTTATGAGCTGCTCTTCGGACAACTGCATGAGTTGCTGCAGTGATGGGGAGTGCATCACTGATTCAAGACTCTGCCTCAACAACAGCAACAGCAAAGGCATCGATTACGTCGACCTCCTTATCGTCATCCTCATCTTCCTGGGAACGGCCGGACTGCCCTTGCTCTGCTACGTGTTCGACATTGTCTTCTGCAGGAAGATCAGAGGATACTCACAGTCATTCTGCGAGTGCATTAGTACCTACCTATGCTGCTGTATTTGCATGGCCAGGGACATCCCTGAAGAAGAAGACGTGCTAGACATTGACTGATCATTTCATGGCATGAACATAGTGCAGAATCATGTCTTTCGGAGGATCCATTCGATGGGGTGTTCGTGAAGCAGCCTTTTGATGAAGCATTTCTTGTGTGAGGAGTAGGGAGGCTCGCGGGGCCTGTTCCTAGCTCGGTCGATCAAATGCTGGGTGCTGTGATCGCAGTTGGGCAGGTAGCTAGTCCTCCAACCCTGCCGGATATGGCAATTGGCGCACCCTGGGAAGATCATTTATTTTATCGTTTGATGTCACAGAAAGGCAAGCAATCATATTCTGAGGATCTCACTTCTGAACAGGTCTTGTCCCATAGCTACCTGAAAGGACTCATGGTCAGTCCTCCCCCTCGCAAGAAGGATCCTCGTTCCCGGAAGCTGCCCAACGACGAGGAGCAGCGCGAACTGAAGATGCGCATCAACTGGCTCTAGGAGGAGAATAAACGACTGCGCACTCTCAACCAGCGTCTAAAGAACGACAACTCAAAGCTGAGTCAGATGGGCAAGGAAATTTAAAGCTATCTGTAAAAGAAGAATGGAAAAGGCGGGGGATAAAACCTGATGCTGATTTCATTGAAGAAACAGAACGTCTAGCTCAAGCACTAGTTGAACAAGACCAAGGCCCTGCTGCTGGAAAAGGCCAAGAATCTGTAGCTCAGCCAGAAGGAGGAAACCCTCATCGAAATGAAGAATTTCATCACTGAAACCATCAGGCTCAAAGCTGTCATCAAAAACATGAAGAAACCCGAACTGTCAATCCACTAGCACCTTCTCAAATCGCTGCAGCTGTAGGCCGATTAGTGCAAGAGGCAGCTCAGACATTCGGAGTATGACCGAGACAACCTCAGCTCAAAGATCAAACTTCACCAGAAGGAACTCGAAAAGCAGCGCAACCGCATTTCTTAGCTGGAGAACCAGCTGCACGTCAAGAACATCTACATCAAGAAGCTGGAGGAGGAGAACAAAGCAATCTTCGTGCGCAGGCACAATGAAGAACGCAGCTACTTGGTCGAAAAGGACCAGGAGCGGATAGGGGAATTGATGAAGGTGCACGAGATGGACCAGAAGGAACTAGCCAGTCGAGACGAGACAATAAAGAAATTGCTGAAGAGCCTGTAAACCTTCCAGTCAAATGAGAGGGAAAACTAAATCAAGGCCTCCATCTAGAACTAGTCAAAGCTCAAGGCCGAAATAGCCATTCTCACGGAATAGCTTAAAAACTTCAAGGAGGAGTCCGAGGAGCAGCTCAAGAGCGTGGTCTACTCTCAGTACAGGAGATCCCAGTCCAACAAGGATATCCCTGAAGAAATTACCGCTGCCAACAAGGTCCTACGTCCAGTCAGGCCACTACAGGCTCGCAGCATTATGGCCTGCTTTATGGACCCAGCCAGTCTGTACGAGGCGTTTAGATAGAAGGAGGAAGTAAGTCTGCTGGAAACAAGAGTGATTTTGGAGAAAAGTGGAATAGCAGCGGATAAAGTGGGGATTCTGGTGAGGTACCTGTTCGAGTAAGAGAATGGCGACAGAGATAGTGAAGCCACTCTGGCCACTGCCTACATCCTCTCTGTGCTCAAAAGGCTAGTTGAGGATTAGTGATTTTAATAAGGTACATTGCCATACTAACCATTCTCCATGGAGCCTGAGTAGACATCATGCCAAGCTTAGGCGATAGTACCTTAAGACTGTTTCACTTTATCATGGCTCATTCGATTAGATTCTTTATCTCACATGGCTCTGATAGGGAGAAGACCTAACCGAAGCCTGCATCACAATATGAAGGGAAGCAAGTAGAATGTGATGGAACAATCACCAATATCATCTTTATCTTCACAACCCAAAAGTAATAAAAATATTATAAATGATGTGGCTTGTTGTGGCAGCTGCCTGCTGTCAGTAGCCTACCTATGACTACAGTCAGCATGGAGATGATTGGCTGGCTGCATTTCCCACCTGTAACAATACTCGGCAGGCTCCTCGCCTCCTCTCCCTCAATTCCTCTCTCCGTAAGAGCTTCCTCTTTCCCGACTATCAGTCTGTACCCGCAGTCATATCCGTGCTCGAAAACAACACCTTGCTAGCACAAGGTGCATTTGGGTACATCTACACCTACACATAGCAAGGTCACGTCATCGGATACTAGGCCAGCTAACTGCGCATCAGATGCAAGAGCGAGCATCAGTTCTAGCAATCAGATGGAACAAACCAGCAAATGGATTTAGAGCTTCAGATAATTCACAGCTAGTTAATTTTCAACTACAACCAACAGCTGGTAGTTTCCGTTCTGTTCGAGTAGGATGAGGAGGCTGCAGAAGACCCTACTTTACAGACCCTGATCGATGGAAAAGGTAGACTCGACCTGAATAGGTACCTGTCCAAGGAACAAGCCAGCTTTTAATACTACTTTTACCTGGGCGGGATATCCTTCCCACCATGTAAAAAGAGCAACTGGGCAGTTCTGAAGAAGACCTTCAAGGTGAATCATGCACAGCTACAGTACTTCAACTCCCTCTTCTACAAGGAGGGCATGAACGGCAATTTCAGGAGGCTGCAGGTAGGCAATGTTTACAGTGCTGCTAGTAATGATTGATCAATTTTATCCATTGCATGAGGGACTTGTTCACTCAGGACTTCACCTACAGAATGAAGGATCCTCCTCGAGAGGTGCACTCTCCCTTCCGCAGGAGAGGCAGTCCAAAGCGTTTCGACCCCTACTCTTACAAGAATACCTACAGGCCCTATAACGTCCAAAAAGGAGTCGGTCTTTTTAAAAATAGCAAGGTGGGCTCTAGGTCCGGCATGGATTCACCCTTCCGAAGGAAAAAGAGTGATAGGAGACGGTGTGATTTCTCACCCCAGCAGATGTTGAGGCACAACTGCTTTTCTGGATCCAAGCTAACGAAACAGCCCTATCGCAGTAAAGGCTATCCCAGTGCGTACCTCTCCCCTTCACCCACCAGGGAGAAGTTGAATCCCCAAGCCCGAAAACGCTACCGCTACAATTCAGAAATATACGCAGTCAGTCGACAAAAGCAACCAAGCAGAGCCAGGTAGGAAGAAGAGAAGTCTGATGACAAGGGATTCAGTACTGCTAAGCATCTGTTCTAGATGGAGCAGTCAAGAGAGCTCAAGTCTCAGACCCAGCCCTTCTACACCTCACTGATCTAGCTGCACAGCAACAGCCCCAGTCCTCGTAGTCCCCATCTTATTCCTTACAGTCCAAGCAGCTTTCGCCATAATAAGCCGAACAGTATCTACTCATACTCAGCAGGCGTGAACAAGGTCTCAGGTTACGAGCACGATCACCAATAGAGATGGGAGTCAGAGGAAGACACCCACAAAAGGTTCATCAAAGAACTTACACGCAGAGCTGCGGCTGAGTAGCAGCTACGGGATCTGAGGGCCAAGTATTAATAGAAGTATCGGCCTGCTAATCCCAAGTTATATTGTTCCAGAAAGCTGTTCAGTTTGGATGACTTCGTGCAGGGTAAGTTGCTGGGATCGGGCAAGTTCGGGAATGTGAACTTAGTCAAGGAGAAGCAGACAGGCCTGCTTTTCGCGATGAAGTCGATAACGAAAGAGACGATAAAGAAGTACCGCCTTGAAGAGCAGATGGCTCGAGAAATTAAACACCACTTGTACCTCAGTCATCCTAATCTCATCGACTTGTACACCTTCTTCGAGGACAAGGATTTTGTCTACCTCATCGAAGAGTTAGCAGAAGGTGGGCAACTCTATCGCGCTCTTAAGATCAGTCAAGGTTTCAAGGAGTAGGTCGCCATCGATTATCTCAAGCAAGTGCTCTCTGGCCTCAGCTACATGCATCGCCGCTCCATCATCCACCGCGACATCAAGCCAGAAAATCTGGTGCTCAAGGGAAGGGTGGTGAAGATCTGCGACTTCGGGTGGAGCGTCGAACTCAAGGAAGGCTTGCGCAGCACATTCTGCGGAACCCCCGAGTACGTATCTCCTGAGATAATTCGAGGCTAAGAGTATGATGAGAGTACAGACATGTGGTCCATTGGGGTGCTCGCCTATTAGTTTCTGTATGGTCAATCTCCCTTCAAAGTGGTGAGAGAGTAGGAGATAGAGAAGATTGTAATTTGCTGACCAGACAAACAAGTAGCCTTAGTTCCCACCGCACCCGGAGGTGCCCAACCCCAACCCCAACCCCAACCCCAACCCCAACCCCAACCCCAACCCCAACCCCAACCCCAACCCCAACCCCAACCCCAACCCCAACCCCAACCCCTGATAAACTGGCTAGAATGAGTTAATAAATTTGGTATTCAATGTTGATGTTGCACTGAAGAAAAGGTATTGATAAAGAGGCTGAAGATAAATTAAAGATCACTATTATTTAAGCTTGCCTTCCACAGCGATATCTACTTTCTGCAATATCACCTCGCACCATTCCACTCCTGGGTAGTACAGACACGTCAACACAATCAGTCGGAACAACTGGTACATGGGCATGAACAAACTGAAGAAGAACTACAACTCCTTGTTGAAAATCACTGTCAGCCCCATCAGCAGCCAGTAGAACAGCCACTTTCGCGAGTTTTCCTCTGACTTGGTCTAAATGCACTGATAGGTTTTGAAGCATGGGTAGCACATTGAGACGATGGACACCAGGAAGATGTCAAGGAGGCCGGTGAGAATAGAGAGGAGGATGATTGCAGAGAGGACAAGGACAAAGTCGACAGGTTAGAGGGAGAGTAGTTAGCTGATGGAGTGGAGAAGGGAGAAGCCCTAGAAATCGTGGTGGAGTCTGTTCTTTAAATCTTTCCTTTTCGTATGTAGGAAGCCAAGCATGATGAAATAAGATTTAGATTATAATTTAGTTTAGTATGTATTTATGAAAAGCAAAAGAAATCATCTCTGAAATACGAGTAGCTTCATGAAGAGTAGTTACGAACAGTATACTTGTGTGAAACATTATCAAGAGAAGTTTCATTTTGTAGTAGTTTATTTTGGGCAAAAATGTTTATCGATAATATAAATTATGGGGAAATGGCTATTGCTAAAGGGTTTCAAAAGGGAGGAGAAGAAAAAGAACCCCGAAAATATTTTCCGCACCAGCTCCCTCAAAAGACTCTCGGAGCATGAGGTCAGGCAGTCGCCCTCGTGGCAAGTCTGTGGACAAATCTTCGTGAAACAGTATATTTAAAGAAGGAAGGGTGAAAAGTTTAAGAGGGATAGGTTAAGCTTTATGGAATGGGAGGATAAATTTTACCTGCCAAAGATCAGTATTGTTTTACAGAATGAGGGGAAGTAGAATTGAATGTTTAATGTTGAATAAAGCTGGTATTCTTTTTCTTTTTGGATATAATTATGCAGCTGAAGATTTTTATTTTAATTTTACCTGACACACTTTATAACTATGAAAAAATATCAAACATACAAGGTCAAACGAAGACTCACCATCACTTCCTTGTAAGCTGCTCTCTGCAATGTTGCACTCTTCAAAACTATGAAGGAAAAGGACTTCAGGGAACAGATCTACATCACCTACCAAAAACAAGGCACCTTCCTATAGGCACTCAATTAAGATGTCTGGGAAGAAGCTTCAAACCATGTCCACAGATTCATCGACAACAAGTCAGTCAGCATGTTCATCGAAGGGTACTCTCGCTAAGTGTACTAGGAACTAATCGACTATGATCTCAAGACCATGCAGCGATAAATGAAATAGGAAGGAGTTGACTAAATCCCCTACATCAATGTCATTCACTACCAGAGACTCAGAAAGTCATGTGAGTTCATGAACAGGGAGGGATATCTTTAGCCCCTACAGGAGTGGGAAAGTACCTATAAAGCACACCCCTATTTCGCATTCTTGCTGGTCTAGCCCATTTCCAAAATGGGCACGATAAAGCGCAGGATCATAGCTATGCTCGAACGGAAGCGGACGATTCCCGTTGCGAAAGAACCTACCAAATCAAGGATGGAGCGTCTTGAACTCAAATTTAAACAACTCTTCTTTTTCAAGTTTGACTCCCTTTATGGCCTACTCTTCACTGACCCGAATCTAGGGATAGAGCTGCTTTCTAAGACAGTTGAGATTACTAGACTATAGCCAACTCACGACAACAAAAGCATCTGGGACAAACTGCAAGCATTGAAGGCTAGCAAACTCACTCTCAAGCTAATGTACTGCTAGCATAACCAATCTACCTTCAACCATTTAACAGCCTTTCTGCCTACCCTCAGAGACAGCATAGATGGACGAGTTCTCATTAGCTCAGATATTCGATCTATAGTCAAGAACGAACATTCCATGCTGAAAGATTGCTTCAAAATGCTGGAGGGCAAGTGGAACGACCGGTATGGAGAGACTTCCTTCATGGGAATCATATAAAAAGAGAACTTGGAAAGGGCAACGAGCCTCTTTGATGCTGCAGTCTGTTCTTGTTTGAAAATGCACCTAAAGAAGCCGAATATTGTCAGTGTGAATGCAGTTCCAGCCTACAATCCTCGCAAAGAAGCAGAGCTGGTGGAAATTAACGGAGAGAAAGTTCTATTCAAAATATATCGCTGCAGTCACTAAGCTTAATAAAAAGCATTGCTCTAATTCACCAGCTTTTTACTAAGGGCTAACTGTCCACAGATTCCCAGGATCTTTGGATTATGGAAGTTACCATGCTAAGAATACTAAGAGGAAAAGCAGACAGTCAAGTATGGGCTGGCCTTTGAAAATATAGAGGGAATCCCACTAAGAACCCTCCTAGTCGATCACCTCCAAGCTACTAAATTCTGTATCGCCATCCTCTAAATCATCGCCTACATCAACAAAAGGTTGGCAAAGGTGACTCCTCGCCTGCCCTACATGATGTTTAGAACTGATTCGATCATCATGACCAAAAGGGGAGTCATGCTGGTGCCTGAGTTCAGGTTTGAGAGCATTGTTGAGTTGTCTGTGCAGGGTGGTCGACTGATCTACTACATGATGGAGGGTATCAGCCTTGAGGGTTATGATAGCAGCCCCATCGAATTCCGGGAACTGTCTATGCGAGACGACAAGGAGCTGTAGAGCATCCGAATAATTCTAAAGCTAGTGCTAAGGAAATAGAAGAAGCTGGAGAACATGATTGGAGAGCTATAAAAGTTGTTATGAAGGATAATGTATATTTTATTGATCGATACTTTACTAAATTCTTTGGTCCTGGTCCATTACCATTACTACAACTCATTACAAAGAGTTTGGTTTAGTTCTAGATAAGACTTTATGAGGGCACATCAGTCTATTTCAGTCCCCGTAGAACAAATAAAGGCGCATGACATGAGACTCTGGTGTTTTGACCAGAATGATATTGATTATGGATATTCCATGCATTTCTGTGAATAACAATTAAGAGGATAAGAATAAACTTGACTGTCAAAAGAATGGTCTGTCTGCGTCTGTGGTGTTAATGGTAGTTGAAACACACATACCAGAACGCTAACATTTGACCCACAAGTGAAGGATAGCTATAAAAGTGTAATCTGGATTATTTGTGAAGAATTATTATAATTCAAAGATATTACCACATGAGCCAAAAATCATAATTGAAACATCTTCCTTCCCAACTTGATTCTACCTCTCGCTCCCTGTGCTCCTCACCTCCCAGCCCCTAGTTCTTGCTCCTCCAACTTGTCGACGACATCACTCAAGCTGTGGCAAGAGGCGACCAGACAGACAGACTTCCTAAGTCAGTCTTCTTTTTAGAGAATATCCCGTTCGTCAAAGTGAAGGATTACATAAAGCGATTGATCAGATATTCCCAATGCGATCTGGAGACCATCATTCTGGCTCGAATCTATTTAGGCCGTGCTGAGTCTATCAGCCCAGAGTTCGTTCCGAATAGTCACAACATACATCGACTGCTGATTGCGTCATTCGTGATAGCAATCAAATATACATCTGACTTCTATTACAAGAACAGTTACTACGCGCAAGTGGGAGGGATATCCCACCTGGAGATGAACGATTTAGAAGACAAGTTGTTAATGGGGTTGGAGTGGAAGCTAGGCATTACATCCGACTAGTTTAGTTCTGAAACCAATCGACTGGAGAGACGAGGGTGATGCTGATAGATTTTGATCCTATTAAATTCTTATTTTGATAATCCACATCTATTATGACACAAATAAGCTTTCAACCTTTGTAATCATTCAATCTTTTAACTCACCTTCTATGCAGATCTGGAATTCATTTTTTACTCACCCACTCCCTTTCTCTCTTAACTTACTCATCCTCCGATTAAGCTATCGCCCTGCATCTCTTGCCCAGCCCCAAAATCTTGAGGCGCATGCAACTTTGCAGCTGTTTGAATAGAATTCAGATAGCTACACAAGTTCCTTCTCAAGCTAACTATTGGCAAGTGGACTTTAAAGTGCAGGCCTTCTGACTCCCCGACAATCCTCACACCAGCTGAAGGATTTGACTCTACCAAGCAAGCCTTCATAGATTGATATTTCTTACTCCAGCAGCTGAATCCTTTTTTTACAATTGGCCTGGCATTAGTTCGTTTGTTTAGTGAGGAACTTGTCCTTGAGTCTGTCCTTTATTCCTTTTGGTAGCCTTTATAGCAGTTCTCCAGCAGTTAGATCGAGCTCAGCTTGAGAGATCCTGAAGGATTTGCCAAGCCTCTCTCCTATTAATCGGGCTATCACATACGTCATCAGCATCCCTCCTTAAAGAAAGACAAAATAGGTCCCGATTCCTTCGACCGCGTTCAAATCCGCATGCACCCATGCTAGATCAGAATTAGTTTCGGAAATCAGGACGAGAAGCACCAGAACCAAGGAGATTTTGAAGAGAAGGGTGACTGCCCTGACTGTGTACTATGTTACCCACTTGCATGTGTGTACATAGCTGTTGGAATTGGCCTTCCGAATGGCAGTTTAGAAGAGAGTGGTCAGTTGGTCTTTGTGGCCCATCCTCGCCAGGGAGAATGCTAAAACGGAGAATACCAAAAGGAGTGCTGAATAAAGTGACCAAAACATTTGTTATGAAATATGAGACAGATGATGTTAAGTTGGAATAGGCCCAATTGTTGGCATCTGTGAACTTGCTAAGTAATATATTATACATTGATACTAATAGAATTAATGAGATTCTCTCTCATAGAAAGGTCAGAAGAAACTCAGAGACAACGATTCTTGATGAACCACTACCAGTACAAAGACCTCCACTCACCTGACCCTGATCCGTGTGGACTACCCAAAAAGGCCACTACCCTCATCACCAACTCCATCCACAAAATTTTCCACACCCCTTCTCAAAAAGCCAAAGTGAACGTGGCAATGCCTAAACTAAAAAAGAAACCTTGCATCAGTCTTAAGTAAGGAGTTCAATACATAGCTCCTTCTGACTACTTGACTCCTATGAATCTCAGCACAATCACCAATGATACACAACAAAAAACCAACCCAACCCTACCTGCTGTCTAGAAAATCAATCAAGGTTAGTGCAACAGTCGTAGATGCACATTGAAGAAAATAACCTAGCATCCCTGGGCGAAGAAGGAAGCCAAGGTCCTGCAAAAAATGTACCATGAGCTGGAATATCCGAGGCTGAGAGGCACAGTCGATTTGCACATACCAGAAGACTGTGTCAGAGTGTTTAAGTTCATCAGCTCAAAGAATCCATACTCCATCGACCTGATGTTCTCCTCGATAAAGTAGACAGAAATCATCAAATATATTCAGCTTCTCAAGACTGAATTTAACAGGGCTATGCTCATCTATATCAACGAAAAGTTTGACAACCTCCTCGAAAGTACCCCTTTCCCTCCTCAAGATGTCTTCATCAACGATCAGGCGCTCCTCTCCCTCCCTAAGCTTCGAGGGGGACAGAATTTCAGCACCAAGCTGCGAGAGTTGGAGCAGCAGTATGGGAAGACCGATGTGTGTTCCCATATCGTATGGATGAGTGATAAGATTAGTCATGCACGGTAAATCATCCGACGAAAGGCGATAAGAAGAACCAAACAGGACTGATCTAATCGTAGGACAGTCTAATTGATGACTGAACAAAGAATATATTTTTCTCAATTGTGATTTTAAATCAAGCAACTCATACTCAAACTATAAAACAGCACTATACTGCCTTTGACATAAGGCCCGTCTGTTTCAGTTGGGGTTGGGGTTGGGGTTGGGGTTGGGGTTGGGGTTGGGGTTGGGGTTGGGGTTGGGGTTGGGGTTGGGGTTGGGGTTGGGGTTGGGGTTGGGGTTGGGGTTGGGGTTGGGGTTGGGGTTGGGGTTGGGGTTGGGGTTGGGGTTGGGGTTGGGGTTGGGGTTGGGGTTGGGGTTGGGGTTGGGGTTGGGGGTTGGGGTTGGG
>NW_028292285.1:0-65470 GCF_963383615.2 Lipophrys pholis
CTATGTTGTAAGACAGGTGGGATACCTTCACATGGTTCAGCTTGTACTTCTGCTCTTCAGTAGCCCTCAATTCTTCATACGTCTTCAAGGCCTATTCATACTCCTTGTTCATATAAAGTGCCTGTCCACAAATCAAGCCTGCATTGCAGGTATCCTCATCGGTCTCACCAAGCAGTTCCTGCCTGATGACAAAGCTTTCTCTCCCACAGTTCAAAGCTGCTTTGAAGTCCTGCATTTTTAGCATTTGCTCACCTTTGATCACTAGCAGATTGGAATTGAGGAGTTTCTCCTTGACGGAATCCTTGCCCTTCAGCTAATTCAGCCCTGCCTCCACCTCCTTCAGAGTATCCTAGGGAGTTGAAATGTTGACCATATTCTTGGCGGTAAGGTAGTGCATGTAGCCAATGTAGTACCCACTGTACTTTTGTTCTTTGCTCTGCTAAGTTAGTCTGTTGAGCACTTGGATGCTTTCATCATCATTGGTTCCTTTCAGAATCTTGTGAAGTAGGAGAAGGCTTGAAATGGCCACGCCAGGCTAGGTGCCTTGAGCCAGATTGTTAGCCTACCTGGCTGCTTTCTCTGCTTACTCCTTCCTTCCCATCTTGCTAAGACAACTAGCCATTTCAAAGCATCCGGCAGCTGCAAGTGTCTCACTCATAGGGTCATTCTTAACTTCTCTGCTGATCTACAGAGAGTCGACAAGGTTGTTGAAATCTGCTTTGAATTGGGATTGCTGTAGCTTTACATATTGCTTCTGGACGACAGTTAGACTGTCATCCTCTTGAAGTTATTTCAGGATGGCACCTGCTTGCTGCTGCTTGCCACTCAATGAATTGCATCTTACTTCCATTAGCTTTTAGCTCATAGTCTTGTTTTGTCTGTTGTGCAACTAGGACATGGCAGTAATCAGTTCACCCTACTCAATCATGGTCTGGATCTGCGGATCGGCCTCAGGAATCTTCCAGGTGAGGTTGACGAAGGGGTCTCCATTCTGGCTGTTAGAGATGATTTTTTTGGTAAGTTTTTTGGACATGTACCGAGCGAGGGAGAGATCATGAGTTTGTTTTTCCTTTTTGATGACCACTGTGATTTAGTTGTGTTAAAGGTTGGCTCGCATCCAGCGTATGCACAGCTAAAGTTACTCCGTACTCGAGTGAGTGTTCAGTTTGTAAGCTTCGATTTTAACCTCCATGTATCAATCCACAAACAAAAATGCACAATCAAAATAGAAAATTTTGAGCTGGAAAACTCTGTAGGTTAAATTACAGAGCCTAAAGAACGACAGTTCTATGCAGACTTCGCCCTTAGATTCAGTCCTCTTGGCAAGCCGTAGCCTGGAGAGGGGCTCTTGACTAATAAAGAAAAAACTCAGAAATATTCAGACTACACTAACTTTAATAAACTTTAACCTGATCGCAAAACCATCTGCATACAACCCTTTGGAAAGCTTAACTAAGCCTTCATGCATAAGCTGCAGGTCTTCTGCTCAGCCTTCTACTTTGACTTGCCGGTCTAAATCCTACCTAAAATTTAATTCATGGACGTTTAAAAGCAAATTAGCAGTCGCCTAAATCATGGGCCAAGCAGTACCTGGCTCAGGATATCTTGGAGTGGATGAAAGGTAAGGTACCGAGGCATGCCTATGCGATGCTCGGTATAAGACATCTATCCGGGTCCAAAATGGAACTTTGTGTATGGTTGGGCTTATTACAAAGCAAGGGTTGGTATGTTCAGCTTTATTCACTGGGACTAATAGGCTTTTGAAGATCGCAGCAGAGAGATTGACTGGCAGAAAATCCTCTACCCCTCTTTAAGGACGATGGTTCATGAGACTGGACACATGTTCTGTATCACGCACTGTGTATTTTATCACTGCCTCATGTGCGTTCAACCACATTGAAGAAAACTATAAAAACCCATTCTAATTTTGTCCTGTTTGTTTGCATAAGCTTATGAGGCATTTCCCACTGAAAGGCTTGAAGAAGCGGTATGAGAAGTTGATCGGTTTGTTGAAGGAATGGCATATAGCCGAGAAAGACATGGTCTTTTATAAGGATGTCTTAAGTATCATCCCGCACATTGACTAAAAGAGTTAAAAGCAATTGCATAGAGATCCTTCTAAGATTGTTACTGTTAAGTACAAGTCACAGATCTACTCTAAGTCGGTTCTCCCCCCCTAAACAATGAACTATTTACTATCATTAATTTAGCACTGACTTAATGTAGTTTGTTTTTGATGAGCAAAAGTTCCACTCTTGGAACCTTGCCGCTCCTTTTCTCTACGATTATTTCAAGTCTTAGTAACTTGAATTGCCCATCACTGCCATCCGTGCACGTTCTGACCTGCTGAAAGAAAATATATTACCTGTAGTCATCCAACAGAACCAAAGACTAAACTCCAACCTCAGACTGTGCAACATCTTGATCGACATTGACAAGCCCCAACCATTTCTAACAGAGTGCACCCATTCTTTCAAGAGCAAAGGAATGATCAACACCCTGGATGTCCAGAACGAGTTAGTTGCTGCAGCAGGAGAGAACTAGATAATGGTATTCAAAGAAAAGATGGTCAGGTCAAGATAGAAGTAGATGACTCCTCTGCACGTGGAGAGGATAAAAGATGAGGCTGGTAACTGCATACTACTATCAGGATCCAACATCATATACACAACTAAGAACTAAGTGATCGGCATGATCGACCTGGACAAAGCTTCAAGATATGATATCTGCAAGATTGAGAGTTCATTCCCTTACCACAGTCCAACCACGATAAGGCAGAATGGCCCACTCTGATTGTGGCTAGTAAAAAGAATCTAGTCATTGCAGACATCAGATAAAAAAGAATCATCACCATTGTTGAGGATGCTCAGCTGGATGATATCACTGCCATGGACTACAGCAGCTCTATACAGTATTTGCTGACTACTGGAAGTAGGTAGGGACAGATTTTCATGCATGACCTTAGGAAGCCATCCCAGATCATGCAGCATTACAAGTGGCATCGAAGGCCTATTAAAAAGCTGCAGTTCACTAGCCGTTCCCAAGAACTGATGAGCTGCGACCATTCTGAAATGATAATTTGGGATATGTCGGCTATCCCAAGCAAGAAAGAGAGGATAGAGCAGAATGTGCCGGACAGCGTGGTGTTCATGCATCGTGGTCTGGACATGATAAATGACGCATAGGAAAGATCATAATTTTACCTGACCTGCGGCGGGAATGAACTACAAGCATGGCGAAGGATAATGTGGTGAATAGAGTGTTGTTATTATATAGCTAAGTGAATGTAATAATAAAGATGTGTTATATAGTGTATGGAGATGAAGTAAGAATGAATCACTACTAATGGGTTGGTAATTAGTATTACGAGCTGTTGATGTCTCATAATCGATACATTCTCAGCCCATAATACTAATAACCAGCTTAATCAGATGCCCTTTATTGATGATATAGCACTTTCCTATTTATTGTTTAACTGATATTATAATTATTATTGTTATTACTGCCATCAGATAGATAAAGCAATTAACAAAGTCATAATTTGATCTAGACTATCTAGTCAATCATTACTCCTTTCACTGACTTCAAAAGGTCTATCCTCAGTCCTGCAAACATGTCAGTTAAGTTACAGTACTAGTAACCAATCACGAACAAACTATAGTTCGTGCTCTTCCCTCCTTTGAAACACTCCACTATCTCAGCCACATGCTCCTGAGATAAAAAACTATCAAAATCAATGATCTTTTTCAATTCATCAACACTCTTGTATTTGGATTGGTCCTTTGCTTACTTGGCTTATAAGCCCATGAAGATCTAGTGGAGGGTGTTGACAGGGCTGGAATGGTAATTAGTGTTTTTCTTGATGACTGCCATATCTGATAGGATGATAAAATGAGTGTCCTTGCAGTGGCAGAGTGATTAAACTTTGGTAGTTGTTTAGAGTAAGTATTGGTAGTTGGCATTGGTAGTATTGTTTGCAAACAATAATTTCTGATATGACTTCTCTATATCACTAAGTTTTATTGTTGGTTAGGAAGTATTATGGTTGGATTGGTTTTAGTTTTAGTGTTGTGTTGGCTAATCATTATCCAATTCCTATTTTGTATCCTTTTCGTTTTAGCCCTTATTTTAATCCGCATCCTACTACACGTCTTAGCCCAAGTCTTAATCTTTGTATTTTTCTTTCTCCTTGTCTTGGTCTTTCCTCTAATCCTACCAATTCTTATTCTAATCCAAGTCTTTCTCTTGATCATTACCCTATTCTTTACCCTTTGCTCCCTATTCCTCTCGTTCTCCTTGCTTCTTCTTACAGGATATATCTTGGCTGTATAACTATACCTTTTTCTTACTGAACGGTAAGAGAAGTGCAAAAAAGCTGAGTGGATTCTGTTTAAACTAGTTCATTTGGAAGTTGGAGAGTTTGATAAGTTGATCAAAATCTTGCTTGTTCACAATGTATGATCCAAATTACTTCAGAACCCTAATCTACGTGATATTCCTGGGGGTAAACACAAGCTGCTCTTTTTGCTTATCAACCTCAAGAATCTTACACTCGCACAACAACATCGCAATATTCAGTTACGTAACCTTACCTTCCAAAAAGGAATATATTCTTTTCTGGTCAGTCCTGAAGGCTCCATCTTCAAGTATTTGTTGGAGCAGCTCTTGCATCTCTTTTTTATTAGTTTTGAATAGCATTGTTAGACTTGGGGAGAAGGGTGCTTTCCTTGAGGTTAGACTTTTTGGTTTATTCTTCTTTTCATGTAGGTGGTGGATCAAGCCATTGATATCTACGTATTCCTACTATCCCTGCTTGAAACTGAAATGGTGGGTGAAGAGATCAGCATGACAAGGGGAAATACAATTCTGGTATTAGTTGTATAACTTTTACAATTAGGCTTTCCTCTTAGGCATTAACAACTTATAGCTGCAATTAAAGATGGACCTTGTGATGAGTTAATTCTATATTGGAAAGCTGCCAGTCACATAAAAACGAGTCTTGCAAAAACTGTGATAAGCCATATGATTAAAGAACTATACCAGCTTGGCATGACAGCTATGTGCCCAACAACCAAACTACTTTATTACCTTGTCCCAATTGGGTTCATTTTTCTTTTTTTAATAGTTCTTGATCAATGAATTCAACTTTGACCTGTTAATCCGTTTAGCAATTTTGATGAGCTACTACTTCTTGTCCCTAACTTTTGACATGAGGTAGGTTTTGTTGATAAGGTTTAGAGGACGAGTGTACTAGTCGACAAGGAAAATGAGACCATTGAAGTTTTTGAGATTGGTGTGGCAAAACTAGATTAACTTGTAGAAGTAAGTTACTAGCTGTAGTAAAGTGGTGGGCTGTTTTTATCTAGCTAATTTTTTGGTGAGGAAGGGGTCTAACTTTATATGGTTGAATAACTGTTAGATACCAGTCCAAGAGTGAGCCAAAGAGAAGTTTATTCTTATTGGGATGTATGAACTCCTCTACTTTTACATCTACTATGATATTTTACTATTAAGCTAACTTTTAGTAA
Source organism: Lipophrys pholis (assembly GCF_963383615.2). Lineage (NCBI taxonomy): Eukaryota > Metazoa > Chordata > Actinopteri > Blenniiformes > Blenniidae > Lipophrys > Lipophrys pholis. The sequence continues at coordinate 5,529 of NW_028292285.1, forward strand.
AGGCTTTGTTCAGCCTTTACTTTTCCACGTTGTTACTGCATCCATTTTTGTTCATAGGTAACTCATAAAAATTACTTATTATCTTCAGAGCAGTGGTCTTGCCAGCCCCTCTCGGCCCGGACAAGTAAACTGCCTTATTCCTGATTTATAGTATTTTTGAGTTATCATGGAAAAGGAAGTTTTTCTACTTGGTCAAGTCACAAATATCTAGGGGCTCTGTAACCTTTCTCATGTGGGAGACATCGACTATTTTCTTGAAATCGTATTTGGCCATGAATTCGTTGTCGTCGTTGGTGGTGGTGCTGTTTCCGATGAGTGTTTAGAAGGAGTATGCTTATTGTTGGTCGGTTAGTTAAGGGAGGGTGTTGATATTGGCTAGTCCTTCATTGTACTGTTCTGCAGTAAGACCCAACCCCAACCCCAACCCCAACCCCAACCCCAACCCCAACCCCCAACCCCAACCCCAACCCCAACCCCAACCCCAACCCCAACCCCAACCCCAACCCCAACCCCAACCCCAACCCCAACCCCAACCCCAACCCCGCAGATTAAGTACATTTATTCTTTGTCTAGTATGTGTGATGTGATTATCATTTTGTTCATATTTCTATGCAGAAAAGGATTCTTTTTTTTCATTCTTGTTTTTACAATCTGAATAAAGCTTTGCGCTTTGCTCTTAAAATGGGTTTGGGTAGGCCGCCTGCTTGCTTTGCCTTCTACGCGAATAACCCTTCGTGTAACTCTTTTACTCGTTTGCATGCGTCTGGCCATTCCAACTTCAAAAACTATGCATGTTACCACACCAAAAGCCACATCTCTGGTGTTCCTTGCTCCAACATCAGCTGGTTAAGTACCTTCCTAAAATATTCAGGATCTCTCGCCTAGTCTGGATCCCATCCAGCCTTCTCTTCCAATATAGGTTACTTGCATACCACCTGCTTTGAAGCCTGACCCATCTGAAGCTACCATTACTCCTTCCTAGCCTCTGGATTGAGCAAGTAGGACTAATGCAGATACTGTTATTTGAATTTGGTCTTTTTTGCCTGCTTGGATAGGTAAAAGTAGACTGCACTTGAACGGGTTTTTTATTCTTGGGTCAGTGCTGGGAGCAGTTCTAGAGCTTACAGTAGATTGAGTTTGAGGCATTGTTAGACAAGGCTGAGATAGAGTTGGTAGGTGGTGTTGTTTCTATGGGAGAGGAGTGCGACTTTGCGCATGAAGTGGAGCAGCCTCCTTTTGGTGAAGAGATCCTTTGAAGTCCTGGACCCCTTCTTCTTAGAAGAAAGGTACTGATTTCTTGAAGCCTGTAATTTCCTGGCAATAATCTTTTCCATGGCAAACAGTAATGAAACCCTTTGATTACTATATTACAAAAGCTAAGCTGTTTTTTATTTTAATAATCATATTCTATTTTCTGCATGGATGAGCTCAACAACATTGGCAACTATAAGGGACTCATGCTCTGTTAAAGGCCTGATCGTAAGGAAAATAAGTAACGGCCTAGGAATTTTGTGTCTAGGGTCAATCCACAGGATCAGCTTGGATTGTGCCCCACTCACACCTTAGTGCATGGCCCTCCTCAGAAAATCAGTCATGCACCTTACCAGAAACCAATTTCGCACTGGCCAAGCATCGACTCTGGCTCAAAAAACTGCAGCAGCAAGTTGATAACCGTCACTTAAGAGAAGCTGAGCAAAGAGAACAGGCTGTGCTTAGGTAATAGCGGATCAGAGCACGAGCCCTTCGCAAGGTGGAAGACCTTAAGATAAGCACTCTCATAGAAGCTGAGCAGTCAAAATCTAGTCGCACTTCATACCAAAAAGATAAACCGGCTTGGGCAATAACCCCACAAGAGCATGAGCAGCGTGAAGAGAAAGAGATGGACGATCTGATTTCCTTCTTTTCACAAGACAAATCCTACCAGGAGATGATCGAGGATATCGAGGTCCAAGCACTAGCCCAGATCCTTAAGTAGAGAGTAATTGACATCAAGAAGCACCCTTAGAAGATGATACCGGTCAAGGCCAAGCTCAGTCTCCAGCATGTCTGTGAACTGTGTGGAGAACTGGGTCATTTCCCAAAAGACTGTGAGAAGAGTAAGGAGAAAGAGAGGTAATAAGGGACTGTTAAAACCAGGCAGTCAAATAAATCCACTCTCAGTAAGGTTGCCGAGGATGTAGCTAGCAAGGCAGCCAGCAAGAAATCGACCTGGGTGGACAACAAGAGCCAGAAAAGCTAGAACTTTGAGAACATGGTGGTCAAAAACCTAGTTGATGAAATCCTAAAGGACAACCGCTACATGAAACACATCCACTCCAAACAATCCCTTCGAAAGCTGCTGGAGGGCTAGGTCCAAGCCTTCATCCACAGCGAGATCGGCAAGGACAAGTTCACCTGATTAAAGCGAAAAGACAGTTATTATTATTATGGAATAGAAATTGGCTGGTCTGCTCTAACAGCGGTACAGCAACATCATGGCGATCAAGCTATTTGACCCTTCTTTGGCCGGTGACTTGGAGAAGAAAGCTGCTGAGAATCATGGGTGTTGCTCGGTGAAGGCCAACGCGGTCAAAAACTTCTTCTTCCAGTTGAAAAAGAGGAATGAAGAGTTATCCAAAGAACTGAAAGCAGTCAAAAAAGAGAATGCTAGATTGGCTGACTAGAACTCACAGATGAAGTAGGACATCACCTTAAAAGCCACGTTTGGAGACGACTGCTCCAAAAAAATAGAGTTGCTTAAAGAAGAGAACTAGCTGATCAGCCATTAGCTGAAATCATTGAGAGTAGCCTTAGAGAGTTAAAAGAAAAGACCTACAGGATAAGATTCAAGCAACTTTCTGTCCGATGTGGAGTTGTCTCCACAAAAGCCTTTTTAACCTCCTCATAATATCAGTGGGATTGACCATCGCCGTGAGGAAGCTGAAGAAGGCTACAATTTTTACAAGCTTTAAAACTAGGCGCTTAGAGTGGAGGTTAGCCGGGTGCTGTCAGGCTACAAAGAGCTATAATCGTAATGCTAGCACTTGCAATAGCGAAACAGCTTCCTACAGAAGAGTAAGAACAGCCTATAGCTAAAACTGAGCAAGTTGATGGAGGAGGCAAGCCGTCCGAAAACCTACTTTTTTTCTGGGCGTTGAATGAATGAATGAATGATTGACTGTTCTTTTGTAATAATAGGATGAGAATGGGTAGTAGGTAATCGTTCAGCCGGCACAACATCGCGATAAAGATGCAGCAGGATGTCACTGAAAATCGGTATCGTCACTTTTCGAAGTATAAGTCGGAGACCTATCTTTTTATCAAGACCTGTCACTATCCCTCCACTGATAATTTGTTGCCTCGTCGATCCAAGTCAAGGCCTTCGATCACCTCTCCCTTCTTCTCCAGGATCAACCAATCCGGCCGTTCTTAATTCTTCATCTAGAAACTGCCTCGCACTGTGAAGGTCAACGACAAGCCTCTCCTCTTCACACACTGGCCGATGTTCCATGGGCACAAACGCACTAAACTGAAGTGAATTGAATTCAATAGGTAATCATCATCTGGCAAGCCACTCCAAAGTGCTGCACTGGCTGATCATCGAATCCAGGCATGCTGAAATCCTTCTTAGTTCAACCAGTCTCTCCCCACGATGGCAGGGTTCAAAGGCTCGAGTCGAAAACACCATCTCCTCTGCCTTTTCAGCCTTTAGCTCAGGGTTTTCATCCTCCAGGAAGACCTACTCTTTGGGAAGGCAGTCTAGCAGCATTTTGTCGATTGTCTGGTACTGGAGCATACAGCGACTGTGGTAGGCGATGAGTTAATAGGGGTGTCTGTTAAGTTTGATGCCCAGTTACTTGGCGTTGAAGTGGTCCAGGTAACGATGAGTGTTAAGGAATAGAAGGTAGGCGTAGTGCTATTCAGTGGTAAGGTCAGGCTCAGGGTCTGCTAGCTAGGGTAGCTAAGCCCTTGCGAACTACCACTACTAGTCCAGTTAGCAGTGCAATCCATGAAAATCCATTATATTTGTTTAACAGCTATAGTAGCAAAACACCAAATACCCCCAAAGCTTTATCTCATGACTCACTAAACCAATGACAAGGTGACGTCTGCTCCATTAGCAAGCCATTTATCAAAGACAGGACAGTATTGCCGGACAAAAGGCACAATGAAAGAATAATGTTATTATGTGAATTTAACATAGGATAGTTGCCGATTTGGTCAGATCATTTTTTGGTGTGGCTTTAAAGCCAATCTTTTAAGCCTGGTTAGAAAGTCTGTTGGTACCAGGGTTGGCCTGGTGTCTTTCTTTCTGGCAGCCCTTTCATCAACTCAGCCACGAATTGCACAGAAGGCAGCAGGTCGCACAACCCCAACTTGAAATTCTACATTAAAAACTGGTTGGTCATGCTATTGAACGGGCTCTTCCTGAACAAGAACGTCGAACTGCTGCTCATCTTCCAGTAGATGTCCCCGTTCGAGAACTAGCCTGACTTCCTGCCCAGCAGCAAATAGAATATGGAGGCTATGATGGTCCTGGGAAGGTACTGGAGCATCTCAACGTCAGTGCAGCATGCATCAACTAGCAGGTAGAGCTCTTCCTCAGGGATGACTATGTGCTGGTGGGCTTGTTTCCAGGCCTAGGAGAATAGTCCTGTCCAGTAGCAGTAGTAGGATGTGCTTATATGGTATTGCAGAGAAATAAGGATCTTCTGCTATAAGGCGATGAGCTAGCTGATTGGCAGTCCTCCAATCCTAGAGAACTCTTGTACTGCACGGGGTTAGATCTCCTGGTGAGAATGTGACCTAGCTCTTTGAGGCGATTAGCAAGCAGGCTGCAGCTAGTTGCTGTAGATTGACAGGGCCTTTGCTAAGATACTGGTCGAACAGAGATCGTGCAATGTGAAAGGTCATCCTACAGCATTCAAATTCACTGGCCATCTACATCAACCACAAAATAGCACTTCCACGCTTGTGGTTATCAATCTCTCCCTTCATTCCGTTGAGATAGTAAGGAGATGGTCGGCTATTCTTCTCCTCCTGCTCGTAGACCTACCATTCGAGTTTGGGTTGGACAGTAGGAGTCACTGGTCTGACAGGATGAGGTAGTGAGGAGGGCTGCTGTTGTTATTGATGATGATGATGATGGGGTAAAGGCTTGGACTGTGGCAATTTGGCATGGATGTTGTTTGTATTGGAGTTGGTTATTTGATTCTGCTGCTGCTGCTGTTGTTGTTGTTGTTGGAGACGGAATAACTAGCTGGTATGTGATGGTCTTTTTATGGTTGGTTATTAAGGACGAGGACGAGCAGTTGGAGTTGTACTGGTAGTGGGTGTTTTTGTCCGACTACGACTCTCTTATTGGTCGGTAAGCTTGTTGAGTGGCTGTAGAGGCTTTAGGTCAAGTGGATACATATCGACAGGAGGAGGACGGATAGGAGAAGGATTTGATGGTCTGAGAGGCAGTGGAGCCTATGAAATATGCCTGCGGTGTCCTTTAACCCGTTTGGGCTCTTCCTTGATCTAGTCAAGGATGAGCTTGATATCGGATGGGACCTTAGTATTCTGGCTGTTGTTTTCCTTGTTGAAAAAGGCATTACCTGAAGACTGGTTACGGACATGTTTTCGAGTCCTAACCTCCTTGTTCTTCGAGTCAGAAGGAGGTGGCAAAGGCTTACCAACCAACTCTGCAAACATTCAAAATTAACGGTTCTTCTCAAGATTAATTTCAGGATGAGCAGACTACCGCCCATTAGATAAGTAGCCCACTACAAGCATAAGAACTAGTTGTTGTTAGAGGCACACTTTTTCGGACAGATTGTAGGAGGGTGCGACTTCCCAACCACTGATGCTCTGTTCTGCTAGCTGGTGCTTGAAAGTGGTACTAATTGGGAAGTCATCCAGCCATCTGGAGATCGTTTCTATCAGACGCAGACTTGCTACCCTTCGATTTAGGGAGGATACGTATGGGCGCATCCTTTCGACTTTCACTTCAGAGTGAAGGATCTATCTGGATGGTGGCTTAAATAACCAGGCCTCAAGCAGTCCTGAGAGTGTGGAGGTTCAATGACTCATCGAGCACAGCTGAGGTGTTGTCGTGTGGGGTGACAAGCTTTCCAAAGACAGTAGGCTACCATTAACAAGAGTGTTTTACTTGGACTCCAACAGGAGACTGGAAATACGCAGCTTTGTAGAGTTTTTTACAGACCAATCCAAGACTGAACAATATTGAGAAGGCAGTGACGATGGACTAAGACCGAAGCAAGATGTTTACAGTGGGGTCAGGGAAAGTGCAGATCTAGACCAACGTGCTGTTAAGAAACTTCGATAGCTATAATATCTCACGGTGAATGGATGATGGATAAAAGATGATGATGTTCACTTGCTGATGATCTAAGCGAGCTGTCGACGGATTGTCGTCCTGAGGCTTTTAAGATTGCCTTTCTTTTTCTTCTAGGGGATTCGATTGCGCATGCTGTTGGCCAGCTCTAGATGTTTGGAACATTAGATAATCCTCTGGTTGGTGACCTCATTCAGTTCAGAGGCCATGTCCCTTTCAGTCTCTTCTATCTTGAGCATGAGTTTAGTGAGGTCTGGCTTGTTGACGCTCTAGTGGAAATGCTTGAACTCCCTTTTGTAACCGTCTAGTATGTCCTCTCCATGCTTGATCTTGGTAAGCAGTTCAATTTCAAGATTGGTCATCTCGAGACTTTACTCGCCGACCATGCTTTGTTACAGCCTAGCGATGAGATTGGCAGCATCGTTTATTTGAATCTCCAGTTTTTATTTGTTGGAGAGTTACTGCTGAAGCTATTACTCTATTTCAGCTGTGGAGATGAGTCTCGCTTTGGCCTCTGCAATCCTGCGACGGAGTTGGTCAGCTTCGTTGCCATTGATCTGATTGTCCTTAAGCTACTTTTCTTTGTAGAAGAGTTCTGTGATGGCTATGTTGATGACCACCTTGAAATCTTTGTTGAGTAGTTCCAGCTTCTGATCAATACGACGAATTTAGTCTGGGTCAGTGCTAATGCTCTTAAGTTCTTTTTGGTTCTGCATACGCTTGGTTATCTTGTTAAGCATGATCTTTCGAGTGTTCTTGACTTCCTACAGCTCTGCATATTTCAGTTGGATGTCAAGGTCGTCGTTCTAGTTTATTCTTGATAGCATTTATTTGAGTTCGTTCTACAATGCTGCGATTTCTTGGTTGGTCCTGTGATTGTTGTGGTTGATCCTTTCCTGCATCTGAGTGATTTGGCTGATTTTCAGCTTGCTCTACTCGAGTTAGTTCTATAGCTAACCCTTCCTCTTAACCTGGCGTTCAAATTCCTACTTATCAGCCTTGCTTTTCTGCAGTTGGTTCATCACCTCCTAATGCTTAATTTTCAACCCAGCCAGCTCGTTTTCTTTGTCAGTAACTTTGTGCTCAATCTGCAATCTCTTATTATCACTCAGTTAGTGATCCTGATCATATGCGAAGTTTAACTGCCGGATTTTATCCCTCAACTAAAAAAGGATGTTTTTAAGTTATTCGTATCTGTTACTGCTTCGTGGTAGGCCACTTCTGCAGGCTAGGTAGGAGTCTATCTGTTCGTTGATCCTTTCCACCACGTCATTGCTGCGGAATTGTTTTTGGTTGTACTCTCGCAGCAGAGCAATGTATTGAAACCCGGATTTGTGCAGTCTGTCAATTTCAGCCTGGTTTAGGTTCTTGCCTTTAAAGCTGGAAATTCTGAGGTTGATGGATTCAAGCGAGCGCTTGAGCACCTCAAGGTCTTAATGGGCGATGGATATATCCTCGTTGAAGATGTGTTGGTAGGAGGTGTGGGAATTGACACTGGAAGAGAATGAAAGATCATCCTAGCATCCTTGCAGGTTTGAAGATGATGGCAAGTGAAAGAAAGAAGGAAGCTGCAGTAAGAGTGCCAAAGATGACTCTCAGCAAATTCATTAAAATTATTGCAGTATCATTAATCAATACTTTATCCTGCACCATGCCATACATACCTACTCTTTATAAAGGATATGTGCACTGTTTGTGATGATGATGGTGATGATGATGATGATAATGATTATGATTATTGTTATTTATATATAATGGAAAAGGAAAAGCCCATTTTTTAGAGGAGTGAGAGAGTGTGTATATTCAAGCTGCCACCCACCACTGCTTCAAAGGGGTATCGTCTTAATGACTGGTCTGACATCATTTTTTAGGGGGCTGTTCGGGTCATCCAAAAAGGATTGGAAATCAAAGTGCTCTTTCACAAACTGGGCGGTGACCTATTCGCTTAGACTAAAATGCCGATTGACCCCTTTGAAGCACTCATCAAAACCACTGACTCTTCTAGAGGCTATGCCTTGCGACTGGAAAAACCGACAGGAGGATATGCCTGGGTGGGCCTTGTATTCAGAGACAGGAACTACTCCTTTGACTTTTATGCTGCTTTCTTGGATTACAAGAATGGGCTGATTAGAGATGCAGAGGTGGAGAAATTGAAGAATGAGCCGGTTCGAGAGTTTAACACTGGGAAGACCAAAATAAAGCTTGATCTGGGCTTTGACTCAAAGAAGAAGGAAAGTAATCTAACAGGGATATCAGAACAGTCTAAGACTACTGAGTAGTTCGGCTTTTTTTTAGGTTTCTGTACCTTCAGGGCCATAAAAATCAACATAATAATTCGACTGGTAAAAGTGGAACCCCTCCTCCAACCCCAACCCCTCTACGAACCACAACCCCACCACCTCCCAACCCCAACCATCCCTAACAATCTGACTTCATTAGCTACCAACCCAACCCCCAAAGACAAAGTGTAAGAAATAAACCTGTTAGATTTATGACCAAAAAATAATCATTTAAGATTGACTAATAATGATATTTTAATGATAGTGTGAAAGGGCAGTTGTTGATTCTGTGCAGTAATTGGGAAAAGCAGTTGATGTGGCCTATTGGGGGAGGGTTGGTTTTGGAGGTGGGAGTGGGAGGGGGAGATGGGCGCATAGGGGGAGGTAAGATTGGGGAGTGTGGAGGTGAGGGGGTTGGGAGGGACTGCCTGGCAGACCAAGATGATATTAAAGTTTATAATCAGGCGTAATCAGATTTATGCAGCCAGTAGTACGTTAGGTTTCAAGGGCATGATTTAATTTAGGTGGTGTCCATAGCATCCTCTAATGAAAGTGCCCTTGAAACCACCTATAACTAACCAGAGGACATCTCCGATCTACTTGGCTCAATTCGTAACCTTGACTTCACTGCCTTAGAGGGTGCCATTAGAGATAAACCCAAGCTATTGGACCAGCCTCTCAACCCTGTGAGCTTGTTGACCAGCTGGGACAGACAATGCTACATCTGATGACATGCAGTAGGCATGCAAATAGCAGCCAACTCATCCTACATAACTTGCAGCTATACCTAAATGAAAACATCCAGGTGAGAAGCCTTGCCTGCTGTTCGAAAGAGCCCTTTCAACATTCATATCCAAGAATCACCTGCATGATAAAAAGGGGTGCATGATATAGGATAAAGTAACTTTATGATCAGCAAGGATTCACCCTCCTCCATTATCTAGCCTTAAAGGAACTCATACAGCCTCTCGCACTCCTCCTCCAACATTTCACTCCTCAGGCTTCCATTCTCTTTCTCTGCATTTAACGAAATAAAAAAGCAGCACTCCAATTGCTCATGGACAGGGTAACCTGCTTGGCGGACTACCATCAGATTTTTTCCGACTTGTCTATTCACTGCTTACAGTACACGCCTTCTCTGCAGCCATTGGTGATGGGCCATAGTGAACACCTCCTAAAGCGATAATTAATGCGGGAACTGAGTCTGAAAGAAAGTACAGGACATCCACTAGAGAGGGTGAGCACTCGTTTTTTCTAGCAGTGGGTGTAGTACTACTAGGGTGCGAAGTTGAGAGTACAAAAGAAATATGAGTGCAAGAATATGTTTCGTTTCAGAAAGGATTATTTTGTTATAATTAAAAATATTAAACTTGCAGAAAAGAATGACAGCCCAGTAGGAAATCTAGTCTCATGTGCTCAAGAGGTATTAGATCCAGGCCAAGCTTGGAGCAGGTGCCTATGGACATGTCTGGAAAGTCAGGGGATATTAGGACCAATGACGTTTTGGCACTCAAAAAAATATTCGATGCTTTCCAACATTCTACTGATGCTAAACGCACCTACCGTTAAATCACTGTCCTCCGGCAGCTGCACCACATCAACATAATCAAATTACGGAAAGTGATCAGGGCAGAAAATAACAAGGATCTCTACCTGATTTTTGACACTATGGATTGTGACCTTCACAGTGCTATAGGAGAAGCAGAGTTCGAAACTGTTCACTATCGGTTCATCATCTATCAGATTCTTTGTGCTATTAGGTATATTCACTAGTCTAAGCTTATCCACCGGGACATCAAACCTTCGAATGTACTGATCAATAGTCGTTGCTTGGTCAAGCTTTGTGACTTTGGCCTAGTCCGTTCGCTCCTTACTGTTGAAGATGAGGAACCTGTGATGACTGGTTAAGTGGCCACTCGATGGTATCGTGCCCCAGAGGTATTACTAGGTTCAAAGCACTACGGCTATCCAGCAGACATGTGGTCAGTAGGCTGCTTGATCTTCTAGATGATGGTATCCAAACCTCTGTTCCCGGGCAAATCACGCCCCAGATGATCGAGAGGATGAACAGTTTTTTAGGCGAGCCACATGATACAGACATCAATGCTTTAAGAGTGCCGAATGCTGACATCATTTTTGAAAGGAATAAAGCTTCCCCTTTGTTAAGAAGTGGATATTTGGATAGGATGGCGAATATGGATTCTGAGGCAGCTGATCTCATTAGCAAACTAGTCGTGCTAAACCCTGACAAGCGATTGACAGTGTCTGAAGCTATGAAACACCCATTTATGAACAAGTTCAATGAGCAAACAGTCACCTCTTCGCCTCTACATAAACTGCCGTGTAAGCCAGTTCGCATCTCTGCGAATTAGAACAAGAAGCTATCTGTAAAGGAATACCGCAGCCTGATTTACCATGATATAAAATCTTTTTACAAAGAAAGGGAGGAGTCTAGAGAACTAACCATAAAAATGAAGAAGCATAGTTCTGAGAGGCAGGAGGGCAGTGGAATGTTGAAGGCTAAGTCCAAGTCCAACTTTAATGAGTTTGTAAGAGAGCGTTAGAAAAACAATTCTTTAGGGAATCTGGTCAATCATCCTAGCCCTCGAAAATCATTCAAACAAGAAACTTATCTTCCCAGCTTGAAAGATTCCACCATCACTGCCAAGGCATAGAATTAACCTCAACGTAGATCCAAGAAACGTTTTTATGCCAGGAAATCACCCACCTTTCTTAGCTGAACTTAACCATTTGAATCATACTTTTAAATTTGAATAACCATGCCCGGGGATTTACTATCAGCTGGAAGGAGGAAGCGCTATGATCGAAGCTATAGGCGGTTTGCTAGACCACTAGAAAGATCCTTTTCTGGCAATTAGATATTAGCATTCACCTCAGGTTACAGCCTTTTAATCGTCAACCAATTCTCAGCACTATCTTCATTTGAGCAAGCAAAAACTAGCTTAGTAGCATGATCTGCTTCGTAAATAACTTATTGAATACCTTTACAAGCTTTAACAAAGCTAAGGCCAGATTAAAGCCAAGGTTACTCCATTTGAAGTTAGTTCTTTCACACTGGCAAGCAAGGGTGAAGTAGAGAACCCTGAGAGTAAAGTGGAGGTCCATAAAGGGAAGGAAGAATTGCGGACGATGAAAAGGCAGCTATGGAAGGCGAGTGAATAGATTTCTCGGTTAAAGCAGCAGAATTAGAGGCTTGAGGTTCTGGTGAAGAATCAAGGTTGCCTACTATAATTATTTTGATGATTGATTATAGATTGTGATTGTTTTACAGATACACATTATTTAACTACTAAAGATATGCATGTGCTGATTGCTGTGCGTTTTTACTTTCTTTAGCTTAACCGTATATAATTACTCGCTAAATAATTACCCAACATTAATTGTCTGTTAGCTTAGCTTATGGCTAGACTCACAAATGAGGATGACTTTGAAAGAGAGGTTATTGCTAAATTGAGGGTTGAAAGAGAGAAGAATACCCGACTTGAACAGAAGATCATCTAAAAAGAAAGCATCATCAAACAACTTAAAACGTTCCATTAGGAACTAGCCTCTGCTTTCAGTGAGTGCCAGCTTTAACTCAGTAGGATCAAGGACTATGCAATCTAGCTCAATGCCTAATCCCTATAAACCTACTCTCAGCAAGTCTCTGAATTCATCAACTCAAAGAACAAACCGCCTTCTTTCTATCACTGTCTAGAAGCGGAAAACGACAGGCTCAGATTTAAAGTGGCCGAGTTATAAAACGAAAGCAGAAAGAACCAACAATTAACCATGATATTAGAGCGCAGGTGTGCTACCCTTCAAAAGAGAATGGAAGGTAACCACTGCAGAGAGAGGCTTTCTGAACGACCAAGAGGAGATAAGTAAAATCAGCACTATAAGGAGAAGTTAACTGGTAGCAATAATGTAAAGAAGTTTTTGGATTGTCTACTTGAAATGTACGTCCAGGTGCATGGCTAGCCTGCGAAGCTCGGGACAATTTGGCGGTGGTTGAAATCAGTGGTGAAAGAGTGGATAAAGCTGTAAGGGAGGCCATCAGTGGCAGGTCGAATAAGGACAGTGTAAGATTTTTGACGTTTAATAGCTTGACTAATCAATTAAAAAATGATAAAAAAAACAAGTTAAAATAAATATGATAAATAACGTAGAACTATCCTTTACTACTACTACTCTTTCATTCAAACCAACATCTAAAAGCACTTTAGCTAGCATAGCTGAGTTATCAAGGTAAAAAGACTCTTTGATCACCCTTATCGTAATAGATTTAGGAAAGGCGTCCGTGCAACCGTCACTCTTAAATTAAATGGAATAAAGCTAATAATAAAATATCAGGGGAATACTGAAACAGCTTGAGCTTTTGAGGAATTGCCTTGTCTAAGAACGCATGTAGAAGGGAGAGCTAGTGGAAGAGTTGGAATTCACTCGTGCTCAGTTTGCTCGATACAGGGCCAACACTGTAAAAGAGCAGCACAGGCTGGATAAAAAACTAAACTTGCAAATGTAAAAAATTCGATTGCTCTAGAACTAGATAAAGAAGACTAGAAAGAGCCAAAGATCCTAGAAAAGGGATTATTACAGTAGATGGACAGGAAATGCTGATTGCATCGGCTAAATAAAACCTTTGAGCTAAATACCTATCAACAAAAGAAGAACTTGATACTTGGAAATGAATAATATTGTATGACGAGTTTTGACTGGCGACATAAATGAACCCATCGTGAATCATGATATTATATCAACACCATTCGCTCTTGCGCAGATATTTTGTGAGCTTTGTGTTTTTGAGTTCTTTCTTTGGATGTAGGGTGGTGGTCCCTTTCATCTGTCCTATATTTTGCTTTGAGGTTGGTTTGACTGGAACCTGTGGACGACAGCTGGACAGTTTTGTACTGTTCACTGGCTTTGACAAAATTAGCCTTGATCTTGAAATAGATGAGATACGAGGATCGTGATGATGAGGCGTTAATCTCGCAGATGAATTTCTGTGGAATCTGCTGACAGACAAGTTAGAAGTGTTTAAACCTTTTCGATAAGAAGATGGTGTTTTTGGTCTAGGCTTTTATATCGATATTATTCTGCCATACTTTTATCTATCTCTCTATCTGTCCTTCTCTTTGTCTCCTCTTCCTTCTTTGTCTCTGTCCTTAACCTTTATCAGAGTAGAAGGTATTTTTTATAGTGTCTTCTTGCCACTTTACTTCTTTGAGGAGTAGTTGTTGGTTGGCAGGGCTGGGCTATGGCGAGCTGAGAGGAGTGGAGTCTGTCTCTTAGGAGTGCTTGTGCGATGTGAACTTGATGGTCTTTTTAGAGGGACAGGCTGATCTTTACCGAATGTGATGCGCATCCAGTAATCTTTCCCTTCTTTTTTATATTTTTAGGATTTATAATTGGCAGTGCTGTTACTTCTGACCAGTCGATTAAGCTATATCTGTTCCTGGATTTTAGTCCTGCCGTAGTTCGGCTTGGGAAGGGCTAGGTTCATGGGTTGTCCCTCTGGAAAAACAATGAAATCTTGGAGGGTGATTGTGCTTGGTCTGTTGTCCTCAAGGGAGTATTTCTTTATCATTTTTCTGACTGCCGAGAGTGAGAGCAGTTCATCTGGAGAGTTTCTTGTGTTTGGATCATGCTGGAGAAACAGCTGGATGAATTACACAAGAGAGTCTGAATATTAACTTGGAATTCTAGGGTAGGATCCTCTATGCACTGATTTTTTTAGATCTTCTATCTTCTGTCCTGTGAAGGGAGGACTGTGACTGCAAATTTCATAGATCAAGCAACCCAGCGACCAGATATCACTTTTGGTCGAATATGCCTCCATGTTCCAGACCTCAGGACTAGCATAGTAAGGAGTTCCAGTTTGCGTTTACATAAGTTTGTCCTGCGTTAATTTAGCGACGTTAAAATCACCGAGGACGTACTAACCATGACTTGTAAGGAAAATATTTTGGCTTTTTACATCTCTGTGGCAGATACCGTGAGAGTGAAGGAGGCTAAGTGCTCTGAGCAGATGGATGGATGCTCTCCACACTTACGACTCTGGTAGGAAAAGTCCACGGGGTTTGTAATGGGTGTGAAGGCGGGTGAATAGATCGCCACCTTTGAGGTATTCCATGACCATGTGGAGGTTTCCATCTTCCATGAAGGCTTAGTAGAACTTAACGATGTAGGGAGAGAAGATACAAGCGAGCATTCTCACTTCGTTGAGTGCATTGACTTGCTCCTTGGTTTTAAGAGTCTCAAAGGGTACACTTTTGATAGCATATACTTTCCCATCAGCCTTGCGTACAGCCCTATATACAATACCAAAAGATCCTTTGCCGACGGTGGTGAGAGGCCCAAAGTTATTCAAGGGCATAACGTAATCTAAGGGTGTTTATAAACTGAAGCTATTTATTGATAATCAAGATTTCAATGAAAAAGAAGATGCCGCAGAAGGCTGCCACCAAGAAGATTAGCTTTAAGAAGGCGCAGGAGGAAACTGAAGAAATCGCAAACAACTATGAGCAGCAAGAAGGGGAATTTGTCAAAAAGAAATATGGTGGGCCCGTCAAACCTGCAATCCCAATACAAAAGACAGAGAAAAAACATAATCAAAAAGAATAAGCCAGAATAATACAACAGCCCTTTAGAAAGGTTGAAACTTAGGTTGAAGCAAAATCTGCAAAAGGAATTCAAGAATATAAGCAAGAATTCATCTAATAAGAGAACACCAAATTTATGGAACACATATAGCCATAAATCAGTTAGATGCGCAACCACTAAGCCCCTAAGTTTTAATTCAAAGTAGAATAGTTCGATCTTCATCAGTAAAATTAGGACAAAAGGCAAGAAGAGAAGCTTTTGCAATAGTTTTAAGGTTTGAAGGCTCGACTCGAAGGTAAGAAAGTATGCTTGATAAAGAGGTAGGCTATCTAGATCAGCAAGCAGATTCTGGGTAAAGGAGGTTTTGGAGTTGTCTATAGGGGAAAGTACAAGCACACTGATGTAGCAATCAAATATTTTGCAATCTACCCTGAAGAGTTTAAAATCCTCTAGGAGGAAATCATCACAACTACTAACTTGAGACATCCCCGAATCGTACCTCTGTATGGAGTGAGTCTCACACTAGAATTAGGCCATCTTGTTTGTATGTTGGTCATGGAGCTGATGAAGAGCGATCTCTAGACTTATTTGCAAAACACCAAGTTCACCATCACTGAGAAGAAATCTTTAATCAGGCAGATCTTAGAAGGTGTCTCCTTTATCCACGGGGAGAGAATCATCCATCGTGATCTCAAACCCAAGAATATTTTAGTTGATGAAAAAGGAGTACTCAAAATAGCAGATCTTGGAATCTCTACAGTAATTTACTCACCCAGCTTCTTTAAAATAAGGATAAGACTTCAGGAATGACTGTAGCTTTTACCCCGCAATACGTCTCTCCTGAAACTGCTTTAGAGGAGGTGACAAGCTTTGCCTGTGATATATGGGCTTTGGGCATCATTATATACGAAATCATAACGAGCAAAAAAGCATGGGGCAGTCGCAAGCCCAACTCTATTATTGTCGGACTGTCTAAAAGGTAGAGTCCATTCGCTATGTACCCTATAGAAAAGGCAATAGAAGAATGTCCTGAGCTTAATTAGGAGTTGCAGATGGTACTATCCTGCACCCAGTACGAGTGGGAAGCTCGGCCTAAGGTGGATGAACTGATAAAATGAACCTGGATAGAACTGTTTAATTAAATTACTGTAAATAAAACTGACAGCCTAAAATTAATATAATTTAAATTCTTGTAATAAAAGATTGGGGTAGCTATTTTTTTAGATTTGAATTAGATTATGTACAGTTCAAAGGACTATAACCATTGTCTTAGGTTGTTGCACAAGCTTTGGAAAACACAATCAGCTCAATTAACTAGCTTATCATGGCGATTTCTCAAAACCACCTCTCCACCATAGGCTAAATATTAATCCCTTTCTTAACGCAGCACCAAATAGTCCATCTCTGAACCACTCAATTAACACGGGTAAAGCCAACACTCTTATCCTTAAGGGGCTGTAGTTCCATTGAAAGTTTAAACATCATAATCAGGGAAACAAGACCATTGTATTATCATAGGACAGGCACATCCTACAAACCATCTTTTGTGTCAGAATGAGCCGCTGTCCTTCGAAATAGGTTAGGGAATAAAACCGCCAAGCCCGCCAAGAATCAAAGGCCTTCGCAAGAGAAGCACAATCACGACCATTTGGCTTTGAAACTATGGTCGTAATCATGACTTTTTGATTTATATGAAATTAACGAATTTCCAAATAGGACGGCGTTGTAGGAATGTTTCGACTATGCTTCAACGCAGTGCAGAACAGCTTGTTCGTATCGCTTAGGCTGTCTAGCACATTAAATAGACCACAGTCAACGTAAACAAGTTAAAACCATGCCTTTCACATACAAAACCTATTCAGTGCAATTATGCCACTAGCAATAAAAAAAAATACAAAGAAAAGTGGAAATTGGGAAAAGGCTTTAAAAACAAAAATGCCCAGAAAAACTAATCAGTTACCCAGCAAACTACGAATCTTTGTCGCAAGGCCCAGTCCCCTGGTGAAAACAGGTGTTGCTATCATTGCCATAAGGATGATACTGCTGCCCATGATTTCAAAGAAGACAGTAGCGAAGCTTCTTAACTGAACTTTAGGAAATAAGTGCTGTGCTAGCTAAAATAGCTTGACAGTAAGCTGAAAACAGTATAGAGGACTATTAGCAGAGTTAAATCATTAGACAAGCTCACCTTAGAACAAAGAGTGAGATTCCTCTAACAGAAAATCGACCTTTTTTGATTTTAATTTATTTGGTTTCTACTATTGCTTGAGCCCCCAGGTTTGTGCTACCAATGATTTTTTGCATTCCGATTAGCACCAGTCGAAACAAAATCCATCTCCTGAATAAGCCAGCATCTCTTGGAACTTAAACTCTAAATCCTCGTAGTTAACTGATTTTCGGGGGTCTAAGCTACGCACCATGTTAGCTGTTCTTTGAAAGGTAGCCCACCATAATCTCGCTCTCAAAGGTTTATCAGGAAGAGGGAATAGCTATTCAACAGATTTGCATTTTTACTCATAGAACGCAGTCCATCTCTCATCAAACTTCGAGGGACACTTCGATTGGTTGATAAGTTGCCATGGCAAAAATCCTTTTGCAAGGAAGGCAATGACGTAGATCATGCTTTCAAGGTCATCCATTTTACTACTACTGTGGCCGATATGATGAGCCCTGGATGCATACCTAGCACTACCTACTAACGTGCTAGATTAGGGAGAAGTAGGATAGGCAACACAAGTGAGTCCAAAATCGATGAGCTTGATTGAATGGTTGCTGCCAACCATGATGTTATCAGGCTTCAAATCCCTGTGCAACAGGTTCCTCTTGTGCATGATGCGTATTGCCTAGAATAAGGATACGGCAATAAGACTGGTCGTCCTTAGACTAAATTTTTTTTATGCTTGATTCATTCGAAGTTGTTAGAGGTTGCTTTTCAGTAACTCAATCCCTAGATAAGTGCTTGTAGCATCTTTTGATAGGCCATAGAGCTTAGGGAAATTCTCAAAAGGAGAGAGTATTTGTAAAACTTTGTACTATTTTTCAGTCATACTGTTGTCCTTCTTCTCCACCTTGATAGCACAAGGATGTCCATTCATAACGCCCGAGTATATATGGCCGAAGTTCCCTTTGCCAATCTAATTGAACAGCATGGGGGCTGACTCATTATCAGTCTAATGTGTTTTATCTTCCATATTTAAACTGAGGTGAATTACTTAATTCATTCAGTTAACTATACACTGGATAGAGCTGAGGAGCCTATCATGACTCCTCCTTCTAAGCTATCGATCCTTTTAACTCGCACTAAGTAATTGTCCCCTGTTTAAACTCCCCCAATTCCGAAGTACACCCCCACCTAACTTACACAGGGTCCTTCCGATGTTTTACCATCTGCTAGCAATAACACTGACTCAAAAGGATCAGGAATGATTTTCTCCATGACTATATAATCCTTCTGCTGTTCTTCACTTAAGTTTGAAATTGACTTCTCTTAGATAACGCTTCCACCACCTTCTCGCATGCTTTTAGCAAGGTAGAGTTTGCCAGCTGAACGATGGGATTTGTAATCAGCGATGGTGAAAACTGGTAAAGTTTGTTTGAGAATCACTTCGGACTCAATTTTGTCAAGGTACTGGCTTAGAAATGAGGGGTCATGGAATCGCAACTGAAAAGCTTTGACCCCAACTAGTTGCAAAGCTGCATTGGGAATACTAACTAAATCTCTAGTGCTTTCCCACTTCATCCTCAACTCCAAGGCCATCTAATCATAATCCTCCCAATTATATCCCCACCTATAGTACACTCCTCCCACTAATTTATCTCTATAGACACAGCCCTCCTCTTTAAACACGCATTCCTCAGCGAATTCTTTAAAGGTTCCTCTAACTGTCTGCACTCCCTGTCTTAACAACTAGCCTTGGATGGCAGCCATGTCATAGATATTAGTCTAATGCTCATGCACCACGATCAGTAGCAGTGCATGTTTGAGATTAACACGAGGAGTGAAAGTGGCGGGGAGGGGTTTGTGTTATATGCTGTGTATGTGAACAATGCCTTTTGTGAAAGACATGAAGGCAGCTGATATTGTGTTTATTTCGATCTGCTTGAACTTTTCTCCTTGTAGCATGAAATCATTGCGAATGAAGGCTGCTCCAATCCCTTTTTTCTGCATACAGACTAGAAGCCAATCCACTAAAGGATCAACCTTTCTTAGTCCTGACAGAACCTTTTCAATGGTTGAGTAGTCCTGACTGATCCTTGATATTAATTTAGCCCAGACCTCTCTCCCTCTCATCAAATCATGCATGGCATCAGTAGGTAACAGGACAGGCCGATCAGCAAATCCTGCCTGCCGATTGCCCGATATCCCTTTGAATTGAACATTCTGAGTGAAAGCCAGTTACCTCAACAATGAATGTTTCATTAAAGAAATATTAATTGTCGTATATTGTACAATTATTTTGTTGAAGCAACATGGAAGACTGGTAGCAGATGCTGGAGGAGGATTTTGGGGATGCTGTCATCATAAAGAAAAATTAGGAATTGTTGGTAACTCAATAGGAGTAGACCAAACTGCCAAGCCCTGTGAATGTCTAGGGAATGAAGAAAACCGAGAGCAAGAAAAACTAGGAGCTGCTGTCAAAGGCTACTAGAAAGGAACTTCTTGATTTTAAAGAAGGGATAAGTGAACTAAACAAAGCGGCTGGCAATTAAAAGATGTTGCTGAAAAAGTAGGTAGATTTCAAGAAGTTCGCCTCCAATATCTGTGAAAAAGTAAGAGACTCTCACAAAAGCAGTTAACAAGTGACTGCCTTTTTACAGGAATTGATCATTTCAACATACATTTGCATGGACCGAACAGATTTGCAAGAGCTGTGGGATTACATCAAAGTATTGCAAAACTAAAAGAAGAAGCAGGATAAGGAAGATCTCAAAAGGCAAAAAAAGCAGAAGAGGGATGATCAAAAGACTAAGAAAAAGGAAAAGGTCAAGCAAGTAAAGGAAAAATCTGAAGAGGATGATTTCGCTCTTAACAAACTTGCTATGAAAGAAACAGGCTATCGTGAGTATGATAAAAAGGACTAGCTTGATGATGATTTCTTATGAATTATTAGTGGCCATGATCAATTTTACTTTGATATTCTGTCCAGATCCTTTTTGGCCCTCTGCCTCAGATTAACATCTTCAATCATTGTGTCTAGGTCATCACCTCGTAGCCTGTGCATTATGAAAAGCGTAGCTCCCACGAACCAAGCCAAGTAGCCTACTCCCCACAATGTAGTTCTAAGCCTGACTGATCTAGCGAATAATTTATGCTCTTCCTGAATGTTGATTTTATCACTAGTTTGAGTGGGCCCCTATCCAATTTTGCGAGTGATAAATCTCTTGCCCTTGAAGTCATGAACTGCCTATTTGGCATCTTTGGGCTTAGTGAGATCATTCCAGTACTGTTTGAAGTCTCTTTTCCACCGCTCTAACATATGAGTAATTTATTTGATAAGGAATGATAGGTAACATAGTGAAATTAAAACATACACACTAAAAGATATTGATTTTGGTGGTCTTATGAAAACTAATCGTCCTATTAAACTGAGCTACACCCTCCATAACAACAATAAAGGAACTCGTAAGACTATGAAAAGCAACCCTCTTGACAGTCTTAAGTTTTTGCCAGCTTAACAATTCTCTCAACTCCCTACTCTCCAGTTCACAAATGGTTCTAAAGTCAGTAGCTGTAACAAGGTCATCCTCCAGAAAGGGCTTCAGATAGCTGCTGTGCCTTTCTACATTCGCTTTAACCAAAAAAAAGGACAAAATTTTTTATCTTAGTAGTTGGTCACAGTACATCCACAAGATTAGCATGAGCCAGCACGCTGGACTGCAGAAAAAAACACTGGTGCCTTACAGCCCTGGGGCCAGAAGGAACCAAATTCGACTTAGCGAATACAAGCACAAATAGAGAGAAAAAAGCAGAGAGAAGTGTTATGGTCAAAGGAACGAATTCATGACGACATACAAAACAGATTTCACAAAGAAAGTATACGACCACCGCATGATAACTTACAGGGTATGAATTTGTAACTTAATCTTTTAATTAATTATAAAGCAGCAGTGCAATTTGAAACGAAGATATTAAATATTAAGTCAAGTATCGGGCTAGTCCAGTAGAAGAAGCTAGTTCTTTTCGCTGCATGCCCATACTCCTTCTCTTCCTCTTGCTAGGCCTCCTAATTGGCCTATCATCTTGCCCTCTTTCTCTAGTCTTTCAGCTTCCTGCCATTCTCCAGCTATAATCAGCCCAGCTATCTCATCACTTAACAACCAATGCCCATCAAGTCTTATCAAACTTCTAGGATGCAACTCTCTGTCTTTCACTCCTTCAAACAGAGTCATAACACTGCCAGTAGGATCAACCTTGGCAACCCTTCCAGCCATATTTTCACTAAAATAGATGTCCTTTCCAAGAACGGCAATCCCACGAGGTCTTTTCAACCCAGACGCGAGAATCTCTTTAGCATGGCTACTGATGTCATAACGGCAGATGTTGCCCTGCAGATAATCTGAATATAGCAGACTATTGGAAGAATCCATGGTCATGTCGTAACAGCAGCCGAACATGCTGTTCTTACTTAACTGCGTTATCACACCACAGGCTGATTAAAATGAATAAAAATGCTATTTATTGGAGCACGCGAACAACAGTCCTTTATCCACACAGACAGTCATAGCGGTAGGCCAATACCTATCCGAGATCAAATCGAATCCATCATCACCCAGCTTTCCGAAAGAATCTTCACCTCCTATATAGACTTGTCCTTCAAACTAACAGACACAGTCTGGTCTGAAATTTAGTTTGACTGTCCTTTTGACTTATAATGCTGTGCTTTTAGTAAATACTCTTTCTTTTAGAGACTGGGTGATGTTAAGAACACGATCTAGTTCTGACTTAGAGTGATGTAGTACCTATTCGATTAATCGCTCAGTTTTCAAGTCTCGGTCAATAGGCTACTTGCCAAGGACAGTGGTTGATTTTAGCCTGCTGCCAGAAGTCGGTACCTTTTTCAAGCAGTCAAAAATGTGCTATTCGGCGAGTGCTAGTTCTTTCCTAACTGTTTAAAAGTGCTAACGTAGAAATGAGTACGAGTTTTGATTGATAGAAAGTTCACTGCCTTGTCTCTTGACCCATGGTTCAGAAGGTTCTCTGGTGACTGACTGGATCATAGGAATGTCCTTAAACAGGGTCTCTTCAAAGCCAGGAACAGGAGCCAAGTCCTAACGCTTAACAGAGAAATCGTATTCCTTGAGATTGAGACTAGCTTGTTTGTCAATGGTGATTAGTTCCTGTGAGACACAGCCCATAATATTAGAATGGTTGGTAACAGATGGATAAAGGGAAAGATCATCTTTTTCTAATGTATTCGATCACCAATTAGGCTTGTTAATTGTAGTATAGGAGGGTTGGAATTGTGGCTCTGTTTTGGGGACGCTTTTGTTAAGCTGCAGAAAACCAGGCTCACTGCGCTTGCGGAGGCCGAGCCTTCGTTGAGCTGTATGGCTGCTCTGTTTATTCTGCTTGGTCTGCAAGCAATCCCTTAGCACTCCCCTTTCCTTCTTCATATTATCAACATCCATTTCCAACAGCCTTTTACTCTCCCTAAGAATATGACTGACTTGCTCCTCTTTCTTGAGCTTGACCTGCCCAACCCCAACCCCAACCCCAACCCCAACCCCAACCCCAACCCCAACCCCACCCCAACCCAACCCCAACCCCAACCCCAACCCCAACCCCAACCCCAACCCCAACCCCAACCCCTTTGCTTAAGTTTGAGCATCGCTGGTGTCATGTTAATATTAAGATTAGTCAAATTATTAGCAGTCTTGGAAATCTTTGTAGTCCTCCTATAACAGGACGTCTCCCATTTTGTTAAGTAACTACATAGCTTGGCAAGTGACTTGCTTGCTAACTGTCAAAACTGAAGCAAATCTAACTTTGATCTGTGCGACAGTCAGTTGTTTTAAGAGTTTTTCGATAAGCTTCTGTGTCAAGATTTGCTTATCTTCCTTTTTTTCACTTTGCAAATGATCTAACAGCAGATCTAATTCTAGTTATTGTTACTGAAGAGTTCTTTCCATTTTGCACATTTCACTCACGATTTTGGCCATCAATCTACTTCTCCCCTTTATTCTACCTTTCTATTCAAGCAGCTTATTGACCAAGAGCTTATCCTTCTTCGTTTATGCGAGGCCATCGATAATATCTGCAACAGTTCGTAAAGAGGACATATGTTGCTTATGAAGAGAATGCTTGCAGACCCTGCAGAACACATGTCCCCGGTACTGACACTGAGGGTATGCACAGATGAAGGCGTAGGATGGTATGAGGGTAACAGTGGGATGTGCGTGACAGGTCAGTTAAGAATGGATGATCATTACTATAGAAAACCTAAATTTATGACTTTCGCAACCATTTTCTATAACCAAACAATGAGCTTTTATTTAATCATGAGCAAGAGGAAGGAATTTCGAAGGGTTAGCCTTTCATACGAGCCTAGATACAGCGATTCAGAGCAGCTAGTTAGGTGCCACAGGAGGATTGTCTTCGGTAGAGGCAGGACTAAAGCCGGCATCCAAGCGGCTTACACGCTGCCTCTGCTTGACTTCTTTTCATTAATAAATGATGATCTAGACCAAGGCTAGCTAGCACGAAGCAGGTATTATAATCTGAATATCATCAACTCTTTGTAACTGGTCGGCTTATTAATAGTTAACATTCTTGTGTGATCAATTATTATTAACGATGGCTATGAAAAGTGTAACTACCAGGAGGAGACCTGGCTCACTCTACTTAAGCAACAGAGCTCGCCAAACCTAGTACTAACAGTCTCTCTTTGGCTCCAACAAGCCTCGCAAGCCAGATTAAACACGCAAGGTTGTACAAATGGTACGCCAGGGACAGCCCAAACTGCCTGATGTCAACATTCTTGGGGAAACTGAACTAGAAAGAATTCGTGGACAGAGTTAACATAAAACCAAGCGAGAGGCTGAGAAAATTATGACCAGTGCTGCCTTGGACCGTGAGCAGCTCATGGAAGCTAGTCTCAGGCATAAAGAAAGACTAGCCGAGATTGACCGCCAGAAGAAGAAAGAACCTGAACTAAACTAATTCGAGAAGGAATAGTTGGATCGGCAAAAGTTGCTTAATGCTCGAGCAGTTAAGCTAAATAACGAGCAATAGGACTTGGTCAAAAGAATGAACTCAATGGTAAGTGCAGCCAAAGCCGCTACCATACGCGAACGACAACTATCTGCCAAGAAGGATGCCTTTGAGGCTTATAAAACTGAGGAGAAGAGGAAAGATCTCATTATGGAGGTGGATAGGTTGAAGGTCATCCAACAGGAGTAGCTTAAAGAGATCAAGCGCAAAGAGGATCTCAAAAAAGGACGAGAAGTTATCATCGACCAGATCAAAGAACGAGATGTGCACAGGATCTTAGCCAAGGAGTAGCAATAACGTTAGGCTCAGCTTATTCTGGCCAAGGTCAAGGCATAGTAAGAGGAAGAACTCAGAAAGGCCATTGTTAGGGCTTAGCAGCAGAGGAAGAATAGCTAGGGAATCATCAAGGCCAACGAAATTGCCCAACTCACTAAGAAACTCCGACAGTAGGAAGAACGCAAAGAAGAGGAGAAGATTGTAGCCTATATCAAGGCCAAGGATGAAGCAGAAGCGTAGAAGCAAGCAGAGGCTAAGCGTATCAGGTAAGAAAAATAAAGGGAGCTCCAGTTGCTCAGAGAAAAGCAGTAGAAAGCTTCTGATCGTCAAGCTGAGCTTGATGCGATCCGAGCAAAGAGAGCGTTTGAGACTAAGGAACGTGAACAGAGAAAGAAGGACAAAATCGAAGCAGAGAAAAGAAAGAAAGTAGCTGAGGATATCCAAAACGGTCGTATTAAACAGAAGCATGAAAAGGAAAAGCTACTAGCCCAACAAGCTAAAATATAGCAAACTGAGTATCAACTCAAACTTTAGCGAATACGACAGGAGGCCTAACTCGAAAAGGAAAAGGAGCTTTAGCGACAGAGACTAATGGATAGGAACCAGGTGCAGTTGAAGAAACAAATCGTTGAAAACCATTAGAAGAGAGAGATCGAAAGGCAGCTGGATTTAGAGGGAGGCAAAATATCGTATGACAAGCTTGACGAGCAGAAGAGGCTTCTTGAGCGGATAAAGCAAGAGAAACTGGCAGAGATGAAAGCCCTCGGAATCCCTGAGAAGTATCAGGCGGATTTGGCCAGACTACCTGTGAAATGACAGGCCAGACTACCTGTGATATGACAGGCCAGATTAATATTTATTGATGGACGAAGAGGATGAAAGGCTGTTGCATGACCTATTCATCGAGCAGCATCACTCTCACTAGACAATTGCCACCTATAAGGCAAAGCTGCAGACCCTCCATTCTTAGCTGCATAAGCTAAGGCAGGAGGCTCATGAGCATGATGAAAAACTGCAGGCAGCCCTTTCCCGACAGCAAGGTTAGATCCTATAACTCTAAAAACAACTGGTAAGGGCCAGGACGCAGTGTGATTTCGATTCTTCATAGGCAAAGTCTTTAAAAGTATAGAATAGGTTATTGAAGGACAAACTATCTCAATTAGAAGAATTGCATGAACAAGAGTTGACTGCTCTCAGGGAGAGTGCACAGCTCGATAAGGAATCACTGCGAAATGAAGTCTAGCAATTCAGATTAAGTTGCGAGCCTCCTCTCGAAAGCAGTCAGCTGTTAGACCTCAACAGAGAAATGCTTTTAAAGGAGGTTAGCAAGTTTGCTATCGAAAATTAATACCTCAAAACTGATTTAACCAATAACCAGAAAAAGATCGATAGACAGTCTGATCTCATTGAAGTCCTTCGCCGAGAGAAAGAACTTTCTAGACAGACTTAGTAGGAAATGGCGATCAAGACAGTCACTCTACAACAGGTCATCAAATCCCTTCGTAAAAAGACACTGGACTCAAAATCAGTCATTGAACAAGACAAGCGCAGATCAGTTGTAACACAGAACAACAGTCATCTCTAACTCACTACCAATATGGAAGTCAGCACACCGAAACTAATCGATCTTCAGTAGGAAATCCAAAGCCTGAAAAAATAGCTGTAATTTTCAAGCAAACTGCAATAGCTCAATAGAAAAAGACATCACAGTCTGACTGGCATCCTCTCTGGCAGTCTGAACGAATTACTTGAACAAAGGAAGTAACCCTCTGGTCTTCACCTGGGACTTTAACCAATTACAGCAGAAATCAACGTTGATCAACTTAGAAGGAAATAGGTTGAGCAGTGGACCAAACTAGAATTGGAAGTTGTTCTTAATCTGTTGTTAAATCAGATTCGACCTTTTCTATCAAGGAGTAATCTGATGGCCATGCCTGAACCTAGCAACATTAATCTCATGATTGTTGATGAACCAGTCAAGTAGGCTATCAGCCTTCCTAAACTGGTCTAAGAGCAGAAAAAGACCAACCCCAGAGGCAGACTTGGCCTGCGCTTTAGGAACATTCCTGCCTAAATTTCAACACAGATTGTCAGGGGACAAGTGCGAGAATGGGGCAGAAAGAAGATGCAATCTGAGCGAAAATGATTAATAAGGAATGATCATTAGACGAGGTTATAATTGAGTGGGGTGTCAGATGGTTCTGAGATATGGTTGATTAGCTACTTGAGTTAAGCAATGGCCTTGATGTTATCGGGCTTGAATTCTACATTTTAGTAGGCGAACTTGGCGATTCTTTTGGCCTCTTATTTATGTGATAAATAAATGAGTTTGACATAATTTTTACACCAGATGAATTGCACGCGTGAGAAAGGCTTTTTCTATTCCACATCCCTTTTGACTTCCTCTAAGCACCTGATTGCCTATCCATGTTTTTACTTATACTTTAGTGCACTGCTTTTTAAGTTGATGAAGTAGATCCTATCCTAGATAGATCTTGACAGATCTATTAAGTAGTTTGTCTTTTGCATAATCTTATCGTACATAAAATTCTATTCTTTTTTTTCTTTCTTCAGCAGCTATTGAATAAATCTGAAAGGGTACTCCTTTTGGTCCTTTATTCTTTACTCCCTGTCCAGCACAAACCGCTTTATAGACTCTCTATACTGTGGCCGGCAAACTTTTAGTGCCTCATCCACCTTAGCTTCTTCATCAGACATCATGTATAATAAATATCCATTCTATTTATTGCCTTCATTGGCTGTTGTTGTTCAGTGGGATGAACACTAACTTCCGGTTGGGGTTTGATGCGATCATTTGGATAATCTAGAGATAACGGATCTGCATCGCCGCTTTAGAGTCTAGGATGTCTGATGCTTACTTCAACATCTTGGCAGCATCCACCTCTGCCTTTGCCCCGATAATCTTCGCCTCACTCAAGCGCAGGTTCACTGCTGCAGAAGACATATTACGCTCCGTTTCAGGAGGCAGGTGCAGATCCTTGAGAAAAACATGCTAAACAAAGATGCCCCAGATTGATATCTGACTTTCGATGACTGACAAGATCTCCTTGGCGATAACTTCACGGTCTTCTAACAGTTCTTGAAAAGTACGTTCACCACAAACTGTCCTTAGAGCGGCATGGCACATTTACAAGACCGTAGCGTTGATCTTGCCACTATTAGCCCCGATTTTGTAGGCGCATATTTTGGCGTTTATCACCCTGAAATAAATTGATGAATCGATAGTAAGGGATACGTTATCCTTTGTGATGACTGGCTGCTTGTGAGGGTCTAAAATTCGTGTGCGCATGTCCACTCGGATCACGCTCTCTGTGACCGGATTGATGTAGTTCAACCCTGCCTAGAGTACTGTAACGAATTTCCCAAACTTCTGCAGTAATCCAGTCTGGGTGGTGTGAACTATTTGGGCAGGGGATTCAACGCAAAAGCAACAGCAGGGACAATACAGCCTTCCAGTACCCAAGCAACCTCCACAGCAGTCAAGACATTTTTCATAGTTGCTCATTTCACGATCGTATCGATTGTCCAACTAATATTCATCTGCCTTCATTATTATAATAAACTCTGTTGTTTCTGATCATTTGATAGGATCGCACGGGAATAGGTAGCTAGCTCAAGTGCTGCTTTTAGGGTGATAGTTGATGTTCACAAATTTATGATCTTCAAAATATTCATGTCTAGAGATCCTTATCTACATAATATTCAATACATTATTTATATCGCCACCGGATATGCTGTCTGCAACTTCAAGCCCTTAATAACTTTTCAACCAAATAGTCTAGTTTCAAAAGTTGATCCATTGTCATACAGGGAAAAGGCAGAAACTCTAACTCCCTGAATATGTAAATGTTTAATTATTTCATGTAAGGTGATCCACATTTTTCAGAGAAATGATGGTGTACCTTAGGATATTGCAGATTAACGTAGGATCAGATAAAACCAACGCTAAATCCATTCTGTAGGGAGGTCTAAGCTAGCAAACTAAGATGAGGATTGGAAGAGCCCTCTCCAATCAAAATAAACTATTCTATCTGGAAGTTAAATTATTCACCATTTGCTAAACTTATCATGTCACTAGGGTAGCATTAAGACTAGACATCAAGATGTACCTCTCACCATTTAAAAGGTGAGAAAGGAAAAATCAACTGCAGAAGAATATTTCAGTCTGTTAACAATGAGCTTGAACAACATGGGTTGTCTATATCTACAAACACAGATATAGTTACAAGAAGATTAAGTAGTTAAACATAATTTTCGTTGATTAATGTGGCATAAATTTGTACCTCTCACTTTAGTATGGATGGGGGGATAAATAGGGCTTTCTATCATCATCTCCCCATAGCCCATTAAAACAACATATATATTTTTATTATCACAAAAAGCTACATCGGAATGGAAAGGCCTATAATTCAAATCAAAAGTAAAAATCTTGTTTTTTTTTTGATATTGGAATGAATGAGAATGCACAAATGATTATGGTATAGGGATGTACAATTGGGTGAATAGGAAAAAAAAAATAAGTTTTTAATTTTTAATTAATAAATGAATGACATACTTGTTGCTGTAGATAACGATAGATGTTGCAACCCATTCTACCATGATTCTCGATTCTTTTCATATTAGTAATCAATATTCTCAATCTTAAATCATATATGAATCAAAGTATAATGTAATATAAAAAGCATACCCTTTGTGTGTTAAATAAGAGTTAGATTGTTTTTACTTGGATGGATGAATTATTATAATTTATAACAAAAAGAATATGCTTGTCTAAATAAAATACCTGAATAAAGGTTCACCAACTATGATATTTGATCCCTTCTTATACAAGAGTGATAGACTTAAGTCCACTCTAACATAAAATTCATGAAATCTCAGTTAAAAATAGTTCAATGGTTTAAACTTGAGGGAGAGAAGCACTCTGAATTACCTCAACCCACTAGCACGAGAATTCCAAACCTAACTTGTACTTAAAACTATCAATATAAAATGTGAGACATCTCTCTTTATGGAGGTTTCAGAATGATAAGTAAAAATCTTGTTTGTTGATATTGGTAATAGATGTGAATGTAGAGAGGAGTATTGAATGCTGTAGAGGAGTTGATTATGAAGTAAGTAAAGCTGGCTAATAATGATGCACTATTTGGATGATACATGATGAGATGGAGGTAGTAAGCAAGGAGATAGACTAGCCACCCAATAGAATAATGAATTACTTTTGATTCTAACAATCCCTATGGAATGTGGAATTTCAATATCATCAATGCTTGGTTAGTGATAAATTCAAAACTTAGTAGTGATATTTTTTACATTGAGGAAATGCTGGAAATCTCATGTAAAAATTATCATCTTACTCAATCATCTATCAATCATGATTTTACTCTTTTGGTTTGACTTGACCATAATGTAATGCCATCCCACCATTACATCTGCATATATAACTCACCAATGGTCAATCATTCCTCCTTCGCCCGTACCAACATCCCTTTCTGCTCACTGTCCATCAGCGAGTCATCGTATTTCGCACCTAACCGGACTAACTTCCTTACCATATACTCATTTCTTAACAGCAAAGCGTAGTCCAGTGACGTCATCCCATCTGCATCCTAAACATTCACATCCTTCTGAAACTCCAGTAAAGCATCAAAAGCTTTGTCCTTACCCATGTCGACTGCATGCTGGAATGGCACCAGTCCTTTCCTGGTCTTCATAATCAGCAGTTCAGGCCTAGCTTTAATCAGCTGTTTAATCTACTAGGTGTGGGAGTATTGGATCAAGGCCATCAACTTTTAAAGATCTGGGTCTTCCTCCATCTGAGTTTCTTAAAATCCAACAGGCCTGGATGGTTAACTGAAGGTATTCACCTCATTTTCAGGTGGATCATCTTAAAATATCTTCACCAACTCAACGTAGAACTACTGTGCGTCCTTAGAAGTGGTGCCTTTGAGTCGACCCCAGGCATTATTCATAGCTCTGCGAATGGGATCTACAAGTAGACCATCATCCTCCTCCTTCAAATCCCCATAGTTGGCCTGCTGGTACAATCCATAAAGGTTGAGACGCTTATCATCGCTGATGCGCAATGAACCAGCCCTTTTACAAGCCTCCTAGAACTCAGGAGTGAGAGGATTTATAAGTGTCCTTTTTCTTCGACAGCAAATTCCACCCATTTATAAAAATATAATCACCTCTTGTACAGGATACAGGCCATGTGCTTGTTCTTGTTGATTACTTCGCCCGGGTAGTAGAGCAACAAAAACTCTAATGCCTCGGATTCTTTGTTTATTCTGCTTAAGATCATGAATACAATGCCTAGGTAACATCCCACTGAAAGAACGTAAACTGTTCCTAACACGGCTAGCTTCCACACCATACTCTACCCAACCTCTCGAATCTAATCTTCCAGCATCGCCTAGTTTAAGTTCTGCTCGATCAAGAACAGCGCTTCCACCAGATTGGCAGCCTATGCAGAGGAAAAGTACTGATCAATGATCGAAGATTGGTATCCCTCTGCTTTAAACTATTATAGTTTAGTATCAGTCACATCTTAGAAAAGAGTCTTTGTTACTTTCAATGAGTTGCTGAGTGAGCCATTTAACCAGTTACTACATTGATCCTCAAGACAAACAGGATTTTCTGCCAACTCATTAAAACTATCAGTCAATAGTAAAGGTTAAGAGTTGAGGAGGCTGTTTATACTGGCTAGCTGTTGTTCAAAGGATTCTATTGCAGGGCTAGTGAGATGTCCATTGACAGTATAGTGAGGGACATATTTTTATACAAGGAAGAGTGAGGCCAAAGTGACAGATATGTCAGTCGAATAGTCCATAGAGTCGGAGAAGGTAGTAAGACTGTTATTGAGCTAGTCGAACATAGGAAAGAGCAGTAAACAGATGGCGATGAGGTATGCTACCTGCAGGATAAGGAATACTAGCATAAACCCTCCTGCCTCAAATATTTTGGCATCCCGAATTTCTTCAATGCGGTGGCTATTATACTCAAAGCTGATACCTCTCAGGAACTAAATTTTGCTTTCCTCTTCAGAAACGAGGATGTTGCTTCCTCCTATCATCTTGACCTGGTTGGTGAAGCTTTGAACAAGGAGAAGTTCGCTTGTGCACTTTGAATAAAGATTTTCAAGGCCCTGACAGATCTTGGTATACCGGTTGTCTAGGTCCTGCTTATCGAATCTAAAGAAAGGATCTGTGTACTCACTTTTAGACACCCAGTTCAGCCCCAAATTGATGAAATACCCTATAAAGGTCACTAATCCTAACCCTAAAAGTAGAACAAGACTTAGCACCACCCAGAAAGTGAATTAATTTCCTTCTAGACAATATCCCACGAAACGACTATTGCGATCCTTAATCAGGTTAAGGATAGTGTACAGGTTGATCCATAAGAACTAGCTGGGGCTACCACTCAGGAATGCCATCATGAATCCTGGAATCTCATCTGAAATAAGGTACATCCGGTTATCCTTGATGTACTAACAGTCTGTCCCCAAACAATTACTTAGACGTAAACTCACATTTTATTGCTTGTATGTCACCTTGAAATCAAATTCCTGGAGGAGAGTGCTATTTTGGTAAGGAGGCTAGGCTTGCCGTGAAAGAAGAAAAGTACAAAGAGAGAAAGTGTAAGTATGCAGACTGAACAAGGCCTGGTGCTGAGGCTATGCGTTATTTGAAACTGCCAATGATTGCTGGATCAGGGCCATTGAAACTCCTAGAAAGATAAAGGCTAGAATGTATGGAATCTGAAGAGGTTCCTTCTTTATAGTGCCATAATTCTCAGCCACCCCTTCTTCACTGGCCTTCAGATTCATCCCTTCAATGCTGGTGATAATGTTAGTCTCCTCTACCTCCTCTTCAATGAGATTGCTACTACTCAAGCTATTGATCACTGCCCTTTAGATATAACTCATGCTTGCCAGGCTCAGCACGTTTTCCTAGCAAATATTGTAGGCATTAATGTGCTCATAGCTGCTTTTGCTAGATGATACTGAAGGACTTAAAAAGGTTTAGTCTTTCTCTTCTGGTCGCAGACTTGTTCTAGCCTTTCCCATGGCCATGATTTTGATCTACTCGATCAGCATGCCGAACCGGATGGGCTGAATGAACTCAAACCGGAAGAAATACATGTGGATGCTACCATGGTAAAAAACATGTTATGCAGCAGTTAGTTAGACTAAGTAGCATTGTGACTTTTACTGCTTAAGACTTTTGCCTGTGCTCCTCAGCAAAAATTATATAATGGAGAAATCAGTCTTTTTGACTTTCAGGTGGGAGGAGCGAATGTCCTAAGGCACGACCATTACAGTCCGAATTGGAAAGATGCTTTCTCTTGAGTTGAGGAGATCAATGTATAAAGGGAGGATAGGGATCATGGGAAAAATTGAATAGGTTCTTTCCTCCTCTTTGGTGTAATTCCAGTGAAGAGCATGTGCCATTGATTTAGTGTAGCCTTCAATCCTACCAATGGGATCAGTGATCAGTACAAGTTCTGGTCGACTGTCAATCTAGAAGTACCCACTCAGCTCGATATCACTAGTTGAGTTGATAAGACTGAAGACTGCCACATATGAGCGCAGAAGAGTGAATTACTTAGTGACGATGTAATAGGTTAGCTTAATCTGCTCAGAGTGGCAGTACCCATAATTCTAATTGTGGATGAACTTTAAGAGGATGTTGCAATGCACTTCTGCAATGCTGCGCAGCTGGATACTATTGATGTTCATGCCGATTAGTTCATCAGGCATGTAGCCCAAATAATTTTGCACTCGTTTTGAAGCTTTTACGATTTGCCCTATGTCATCGGTCATAGACACTGTGATCACCATCTTCTTATCCTGGAATATACGATAGCAAGCGCTGGCTAAGGAGTTTGTCTCTTGTTATTTCTTTAAGGTATTCAGCTCAGAGAAGTATTCATCATCAGCCAGCATGAGATGCGAGACCAGCATCCAGAAGTAGTGGTTGACTGGCGAATACTTATTCAGCCCATGGTTGAAGGCGATAATCTGCTTGATCCGCTGGTAGACTAGCTGAGTATTCTAACACTCTTCGATGAGAATGCAGCCATACTTATCCCGCTCTTCTTGTAAAGCAATAAGGGAAATCGACTTTATGCCAAGAATAACTATGTCCTATATGATTTTCTGGTTGTACTCCTAGTGGGCATAGACAGCTGTCACATTGATGTTCTATTGCTTCCACTCTTGTTTCAATTGCACCAAGCACTTCATCTTTAAGCAATGTGCCACCAGCATTCCACGTAAGCTTTGAATACATTTATTCTCCATTATCAGCATGTGGATGCAGGTGTAGGGGTTCTTCTTGCGCTGTAGCATTTCCTGAATTTGCAGTATAAGTTCTGCTTATGCTCCAGTTTTCATTTTGACTACAGTGCACTGAAGGAGATCTTGCACTGCTTTTGATTAGATTCGTGAGGACAGAGCGAGACAGAGAAAGGCACAGGTCAGGGCTTCAAGGACAAATGGACCCGGCAACACCGAGCAGAGAGCAATCAGTCCTCCTACTGTAAGGATCATTAATTGGCTGAAGACAATGCTGGGGTCAACAAAATCCAGGAATATTCGAACTATAATACGCAAGAGTAAACATGCTAGATAGAAGTAAGTTTTGAATTCTGAGTTTGTGAGTTAGGGGACAATAAGACAGGCCATGACCAAAATGCTTTATACGAATGCTACTGGTTTTATATTGTGGTGCAAAAAATTTGTTGTGTCCAGGCTTATTTTTAGCATGTGAAACTCCAGGGTTAGGTTGAAAAGAGCTGATATAGCGATGCAGAAGGCAGCAAGGACCTTGGTGGTCAGTTGGGAGTTCATCAATGCACGTGCATAGAAGGGGAAGAGAATAGGATCGATAGTATATTACCCCAAATAGAAGATGTAAACAACACTTCTACACAGACTGTGTCCAATATACTCTCTCATAGAGTATTCATCCAAAGAGTCAAAATTCTTGTTTATGATCTCGGAATAAAAGTAGTGTAGATAGATGCCAAGGAAGGTTATGCTTACCACTGTCCAGAATAGAAGAACTCCCCCCATTATCACATTGTCGATGTTTAAACTCCTCACTGCGTTTGTAAGGCCTAGAGACTTGAACCAGTAATCTGGTGGCAAATCTGCCCCTTGGATGGTCAAGAATGAAGTTTGGATGAGGATCAGTAGGATGGCCATTGTGAACGAAATGGAAAGAGAGTTAAGTTCGTCTACAAAATTGTAGTAACAGATTTTGAGGATGGTGGAGTACTACTTGTCCTGAAGAACGCTTTTCTGGTGCTGGGAAGAGACACCTGTTTGCTACATATTTAATCGATGTTAAAAAAGAAGATAATTTAGCAGAAACTGTTTATCATTTTTATTCAGCATGAGCAATATCGATCTTGGCTTACAGGGTGAAGATTTAGTTTGACGGAAGATCCTTTAAGAATCTTCCTTTCTTTACGGCTCAGAATTTTGCCACACAAATCATAAAAGATTTTATCTATGTTGTTAGCTGTCTTGGCACTGGTTTCAACATAACTCATTTAGTGACTTTGAGCCAGATACTCAGCTTTCTCCTTGGTCACCACCCGAGGCAGATCAATTTTATTGCCAATAAGAAATGCTGACACATCCTGACTAATTCTTTCTTGAATGATCTGATACCATGTTTCAATATTATAAAAGCTGGACTGAGAAGTAACATCGTAAACGAGGATGACTCCTTAAGCTCCTTTCTGTAATTGAATATTTTTGCGCATATACAAGAGGGGCTTGGTTTTAAAGTCGATTCCAACAGTGCTGCTATTTTATTAAAAGAAGACATCCTCAGCAAACCTACCAAGGATACAAGTTTTACCCACACTTATGTCTCCCACCAGGATGACCTTGCAAGTCTCTTCTCTTTGATTTACATTAATTTCTGACAATCGATTATTAATAAAGATTATTATTTATTATTGATGCTAAGCTCATTTTAGGATGGTTTTCCAGCGTACAATTAAAGCTATACAGCTCAGCACTAACTTCAAAGCTATGCCTTCAATTAGCACATGCATTACTACTATACTGCCTATCCACATTATCATGCTTAATTGCCACTTATTTAACTACTCTTTTTCAGTCACTACTACCACCAACAACATCATCAACTTCGCTATAGTCAGTTCTTGCACTAATCCTCCAAAAACCATCATCAGAAGCAATTCAGGGACAGGCTTTGATTTTCGCAACAGCAAAGCAGCTAAGGGGGTGATCAGGCCTGCCACAAGGGCGGGTGTTGATAGATGTGCAAACAGTAGCATCTGTCCTATTATGTTGTTGATGAGAATGTTTGGGTAAGCTAGACTGAGCAATGTGGCCAATATTGCTACGATAATCTCAAGGAATGATTTGATTAAGTTAGAAGACGATGATGGGGCATCGATGAGAATGGTTTCGAAAGAATGGGGTCCAGTTGGACGAGAGGCCAGTCGTCTACCTCCACCTACTCTAACGTCAAATACATCGTCTAATGAGCCTTCGATGTTCACATCCTAGTTGAAGTTCACTTTCACCACGTACCGGTTGTTAACATAGACTACCTAGGTGGTGTAACTGAGCTGTTCAGTGTCGTTGCAGGAGGTGCCACAGAAAGTGCATTCTAGCTGCTGATTGGGTAGATATTGGTCAGGGCACTTGCTGACACAGGCTCCTTGGTAAGTGAACATTCCTCCCCCACAAAGCAGACAATATTCAGCCGTATTGTTGCAGGTGACACACTGTGAGGCACATGAAGTGCAGGTTAGAATGTTGGCATAGGTGCCAGATGGACAAGCGCTCACACAGCTGGAGGAGCTGAAGTAAATTTGGTTAGTGTCGCAGAAGCCATAGCAGGTGCCCTCCACCATTTGAGAGCTGGATCCACAATTGAGGCAGGTGGTTTCAGTACATTGGATACAATTGTTCGGACAGTAATCACACCTGAATAACACGTTGTTAGTATAGACGTATTCAGTAGGGCAAATGTCTACACAGCTCTTGGTCAGATTGTTTCCGTATTGGGGATAGCATTCTGTCGATACTACACAATGGTTGATCTCGTCCTTTGCATACAGCACTACAGGCTAGCCGGGACAGATACGTACACATGATCCGCTAAATAGATAGCTGTTGGTAACACAGGTCAAACAGCCATTAGGTCCTGTACATGTGGCGCACAACTAAGGGCAGTGATAACAGCGGTGATCTGTAATGTTCGGGTAGAACTTATCTGCACAAGTGCCAGTGCAGACTCTTCCGGTGGTGGAGGTTGCCAATGGAGTGAAAGCGAAATATGGATGAGGACATTCTTTGACACATTCTCCATTGTGTGCAAAGGTATCATCTTCAATCAGGCAGTGCTCTACACAAAGGTTTTTCAATTGAGAAGCAAAGTAATTAGTTGGACAGGTACTGACACACAAGTTGTTAAGAGGGTTTCCGTACAGATCTTCACGTTCAGGACAGACTGACATGCACAGGTTAAGAGTGGGGTCTCCAAAGGTGCCAGTAGTGCACATCTGTACACATAAGTGGGTTGAGTCCTCTCCATAATACCCCGATGGGCACAGTAGCTCACATTCTTTGTTCAAAGGGTTTCCATAGTAGTTGGTTGGACATACTGACATGCAAAGCCGGTTGGGGAAGTGTCCGTATCCAGTGGTGCACTGCAACTCGCATTTACGGTTGACTGAATTGCCATATAGTAGAGGGTCAGCTGGGCAAACTGTCACACATCGCTTGGTAGTGTCGTCAGCATACAGATTTACAGAACATTGAATTGTACAGGTTTGAGTTGGAGGGTCTGCATAGGTGCTGAGGCCTAGAGGGCACTGCTTCACACAGAGTCTAGTGGAAGAATCTGCGAAAGTGGTTTGCGAGCAGTGCAAAGGCTCAACACAAACCCTTGTGTGCGTGTCTCCATAGTAGTTGGGAGAAGCAGGGCAAGTATCTACGCATTGCCAACTGGAAGGATCACCGAACTTTGAGGGATAGGAGCTGCAAACAGCAATGCAATAGCGAGTAACAGGATCAGCATAGGTGTTTGCAGGGCATGAACTAATGCATTTCATGGTAGCGTTGTTGCCAAACAGAGAAGGAGAGGTAGGACATACATTGACACAAAGATGTGTGCTTTAATCTCCATAAGTAAGTTCATCAGAGGGACAGTCCTACTGGCATCTGCCTGTCTGGTAGGACCCATACCAATTACTCGGACAGGTAATTATACAAGCCCGAGAATTAGGGTTGGCAAAGCGGTTGGGCTTGATTGAGCAGTGTAGAACACATTGGTTTGTTAGATCGTCAGCAAAATAATCTGGCGTGGAGGGGCAGGTAGTCACACACTTGCGAGTTGAATTATCAGAGAAGGAATTGTCGGGACAGAAAGCCACACATTTTTGGGTAGTAGGGTCTGAATAGTAGGCAGGGTCAGATGGACAGGTCTACACACAACGCATTGTCGAATTATCTGAGAAGGTGTTTTGAGCTGCAGGACAGGTAGACACACAGCGTGCTGTAGAGGTATCTGCATAGGTGTCATGGAGGAAGGGACAGACTAACACGCATTGTCGGGTGGACACATCTGCAAAATAGTTGGTGGGACAACCACTAACAGAAGTGCCAGTGACACACTCTTGGGAGAGCAAGTTACCGAAGGAGTTAGTGGCAGCAGGACAAAGAGTGACACAAGTGTTCTAGAGTGGGTCACCATAATAGTATGGCTCTATTGGACACTTTTAAACACAGACTCTAATGAGCGAGTTTGCAAATGTACTGGTAGGACAGCTGGTTGTGCAACGTTGGGTGTTGTTGTTGGCGAATTAATTGTCTGGACACAGGCGCAGGCACACTCGAGATGTTAAATCTCCAAAAGTTCCCTCTAAACTTGGACAGATGGTTACACAAGTTTGAGTGGAATTGTCTCCAAAGTAGTTTATAGGACATTGGGCAACGCATTCGTTAGTAGTGGAGTCACCAAAGGTAAAGGGTTTGGTGGGACATTTTTGGACACAGGCCTTTGTACTTACATCTGCAAACCATCCATCAGGACATGCTGTCACGCACTTGTTATTAGTGGGAAGAGCCAAGTAGTTAGTTGGACAGACATAAACACATTCTTGTGTTGTATCGTCAGCATAAAGTTCAGGATGCTCAGGGCAGGTGGCCACACATCGCAGACTAGAAGGGTCACCATAAAGATTATTGAGCGCTGGACAGACATCCACACACAAACGGTTGAGAGAGTTAGCAAAAAGCATATCTGGAAGCACTGGACATGTGTATATGCATGTACGATTGGTAACAAAACCAAACAGGTTAGGGGTTGAAGGACAGGTCTCAACACAGGTGCTTGTTGTTTCATCTGCAAATAAGGATGGGGTAGCCAGTGGGCATTGAGTCACGCAGGTTCTTGATGATATGTACGCGTAGGTGTAAAGAGGACAACGATCCATGCAGATCCTAGAGAGCGGGTCTGCGTAAGAGCTAGCAGGGCAGTTACTCACACAGGTCCATGAACTGTTATCCCCAAAATAAGAAGGACTGGTTGGACAGGTGCGCACACATTTATTAGTAGATAAATCGGCAAATGTTCTCCAGTCAGATGGACAACTGCTAAGGCAGCGCCTTGTTTTATTGTCAGCAAAAGTGCCTGAGAGGCAGGCAGGTTTTGCATGTGCGATCTGAACTGTCAGCGAAGAAGATGCTGGGCTGTTAGGGCAGAGGCTAACGCAGGTGTGGGTAGAGCTGTCAGCAAAGTGATCCGGAATGGAGGGACAAACACCAACACATTGTTGAGTTACTGTATCAGCGAAGCTATTGGAAGGACAAGTCTAGACACAAGTCTTACTGGAATTTTATGCATATAGGACTGGATAGGTAACAAGGACACTTTGACACACATTGCATAGTATAATTGTCAGCCCAAGTGCTGGAAGGACAGTTCAAAGAAGTCACACACAATTTAGTGTTTTGATTGCCGAAGGTGTTCTGATTATAGGGACATTTCAGGATGCATAGGTTGGTGGAGGGATCGGCCCAAGTGTCAGCTGGACATGCTGAGGAGGCTACACACAGCCTAGTGACGTTGTTTCCAAAGGTGTTGGTAGGACATCGGTTCACACATTTCATGGAGGCAGAATTGCCAAAGGTGTTTGTCTCTTGGGGACACATCTACACACAGGATCTGGTTTGGTCATTTGCATACCATCCGTTTGTACAGGTTGTCATACACTTGCGATTGTTGGTGTCTGCGTATTGACTGGCTTGTGTACAATTCAGTACACAGAGGTTGCCATTGTCATCTGCGAAGGTGGATTTTGAGGCCGGGCAAGCAGTCACGCAGGACCTGGTGACAAGACTGGCATAACTGTCGTCTGGACAGCTTGTCACACAAAGATTGGTGATAGGATCAGCAAATGTG
This sequence comes from Lipophrys pholis, assembly GCF_963383615.2. Classification (NCBI taxonomy): domain Eukaryota; kingdom Metazoa; phylum Chordata; class Actinopteri; order Blenniiformes; family Blenniidae; genus Lipophrys; species Lipophrys pholis. The sequence continues at coordinate 45,696 of NW_028292285.1, forward strand.
CTGTCTGATTGGAAACAGTCTGCAAAACAGATTTTGTTGCTACCGTAGTAGTTGGTTGGACAGACTGATACGCATTCACGAGTTGTATTGTCCGCAAAGAAGTTGGTTGGACAAACAGCCACGCAGCTGGCAGAGGCACCAGTGCGAGGATGTGCGAAGAGACTTGGGCTATGATGGGCATGCGGATACGCAAGTCTTGGTGCTGGGATCGGCAAGGGGAAGAGCCGTGGCAGTACAGGCAGATTTGCAAGAGTGATCAGAAGTATCTGCAAAGAAGCCATCTAGACAAGTAGAGTAGCATTAACCACTGTGCCTATAGGTTTGTGTCAAGGTAAATGAACAATTAGTCACACATTTCTTCGAATCTCTGTCTCTGACTTGAGTGCCTGAGCATGTTGCTACACAGGTGGGAGGGGTTTGCCGATGAGTCAGCGAACAGATTAGTACCAGAAGTGCACTCAGTCACGCATTTTTGATCGTACTAGTTTTCGGAAGTAATTGGATGGGCAGGTCTGTACGCAAATGCGAGTAGTAGGATCAGCGTAATAGTTGGTACCGGAAGGACACTGTGGTTGACAGGTTTGAGTGGCAGGGTCACCGAAAAGTGCAGGGACTGAGGGGCAGATAGCTAGACAGTCACCCGAATTCATATCTGCAAAGGTGTCTGTAGGGCAGTTAAGGCTTGTCACACAAACGTAGTTGGTTCGGTCACGAAACTCTGGAATCGATGCGTTGCATGTTTGGACGCAAACATACAAATGGTTTTCTTTGAAGAGTGGGTTGCAAGAGCTGACACAGGTTCGTTAGAAGTCCTTGCCGTACCGATTGAGACTGTAACTAGTACAGTTCTTGACGCACTGACGAGTTGTTGATTATGCGTAATAGGTCTCAGGACAAAATGAGACACAAGTCCTTGTGGTAATGTCTTTAAACAATGGTGAACAACTAGCCACACAGCTCAATGACCCAAAATCGATGAACTCAGTGGACAAGCATGAAGGCTTGCAAGTGCGTGACCCGGATTGCTTGTAGGACAAGGCAGGGCTTGAAGAACAGGTTGCTTCACACAATCCTGTCTGCTAGTCAGCGTAGCCAGGTGATGCGCAAGTAGCTGAACAGGTGTTGCTGGTTGAATCGAAGAATAAACCATCTGGACAGGTGGAGATACAAGACTGTGTAGCCACGTTGGCTGCAAGAGGTGAGCTACATTTGCTTTCGCAAGAGCCTGTTCGCAGATCACCGTAGTAGTTTGTAGGGCAGATTGACACACCATCGAGTAGTCGTCGCATCCCTAAACCCGTATGTGCAAGTGTTTTCACATTGTCGGGTATAGTTATCCGCATATGTTGCTGTGGTGCATGCAGCAGGAATGACACAAAGATCCTTAGCATTATCGTGGAAGTACCCATCAGGGCATACCTGCATACAGACTCCATTGTGATTGGAGCCAGTATCACAGCTACTGACACACGCATTTTTCTCATAGTCAACCAGTCCTGAACTGCAGGAAGCAGGTAAGACGCAGTTATTTCCCTGTATCACATACAGAGTGGGTGCAGTGGGGCACTAGACCACACAGGTGTCACTAACCGAGTTGAAATAGGTTCCTGTAGGACAGCTACTTACGCAGGTCCTTGTGCTGAAGTCACGGTAGGGAAGTGCTGTTGGACAAGTGGTAACGCAGGTACGGACTGTTGAACGAGTATCTGCAAAATATTAGGCATCAAGTGCTGGGCAGATACTGACGCAACTGCTAGTGCCAGTGTAGCTATAAGAACCAGATGGGCATAGAGATACACACAATCGAGTAGTACTGTCTGCGAATAAGTTGTTGGCAGCACAGGAAGATACACAACTATCAGGGTTTGTAGGATCTCCCAAAAGACCATTTCCATCTTATCCTCCTGGACAAACATCGATACATACTCTAGAGCCGGTGTAAATGAAACCGGTGGTACAACTTTCTTGACAGAGGCGAGTCGAGTTCTCACCAAAGCGAGAGGGACTGGATGGACATGTAACCACACAGGTACTAGTCGTGCTGTCTGCATAATACCCTGTAGGACAGAGCGTAGCAGCAGTTACGCAGATCTTAGTGAGATGGTTTTTCCAAGTTGTCGCACTGCATGAATTAACGCATTCCCGATTTTGGGCCACTAGTGCGAACTTGCCGTCTGGGCATAATAGCAGGCAGGTGTTGTTGCTGGTTTACCCATAATAGGGTGAAGGACAGGTGGCCACACAGAGTTGAGTAGTGTTGTCTGAAAAACGCTGGGGCGAGGAAGGGCATGAGCTCACACATAGACCGGTGCCTGTAGTGATATCACCGTAATAGTGTTTTGGGCAGGTATCTTCGCAGGTCTGGGTTGGAGTGTGAGCATATCGTCTTGGAGAGGTTCTGCAGGTGGTTGAGCAACGTCTAAGTGCACCTGAGGTAAGCTGGGTTTCTGCGAATTAAATAGTAGAGTCAGGGCACTAAAACGGGCGGACACAAGTCCAGTCAGAAGTTCTACCAAAGGTGCTGATGGTAGTGGAAGGACAGACCTGAACGCAGCGATTGTTTTGAGAATCAGCGAACCAATTTGTAGAGACAATCTCTGTGCACACCTAATAGCAGTATGGGTTGTCAGCATCATTGTCATCTCCAAAATAGCCATCTGGACATATCTGCACACAGGTCCAGGTGGTCTAATCCGCAAAGTAGTTGTTGGGGCAAGCCTACTTACAAAGCTTGGTGGTGGGATCTGCGAAGTAGTGTTTTGAACTTACATTTTGGCAATCAGTTGGCAACACACACATATGAGTCACTGTATTGCCATAGTATTCATCTGGACACAAGCTCTAGCTGGTCAGACAAGTTCGTTTAAAAGTCTAACCGAAGAGACCTGCTCCACAATTAGCTACACAGTTTCGAGTTGTATGGGTTAGGACTATGTCTCGAGCAAATTGAGGTGCTGGACATGCTTTTACACAGATCGGATTAGTAGTTGAGTCTAATCCAAAAGTAGTGGAGCTACAGATGGTATTACAAGTCACAGTTGCATTGTCTGCAAATCTAGGCAGTGTACATGTTTTTTTGCACACTCCAGTTCCCGAGCTAAGATCACCATAGTAGGTCAGGCTACAAGTACCTACGCATTGTTTGATCTCAGGGTCTGAATAAGGCAGAGGATTCGAACAAGTTGCATCACATCTCCAGGTGTTGTTGTTGCCGAAGGTGTTGGCTGGACAGTTTTCTGCAGTCACGCATTTCAGCTGTGCTGTTCTGGTGTCCGCGTATTGTACGAACTTGTTGCGAGAACAGGTCGCCACACAAGTCCGGTTTGAGTAGATATCGGCGTATGTGTTACTGGTTTGGCACAATGTTACACAAACTCCACTGTCGCCGAAAAAATTCTTACCTGTTGAGTTGGAACAGTTAGCTACACAGGTTCGTAGCACAGAATCGGCGTAGGTGCCTGATGTGCAGCTTGTTTAACAGCCATTGGTGGCTGGGTCTGCGTAATTGTTGGTGGTGCATGAGAGAGGCATGACACATTTCTTTTGCGTCACATCTCCAAAATATTAATCTGGACAAGCAGCCTTGGTCAGCTGACAGATTCTATTGATGGGATCAGCAAAGGTGTTTGCGTCACACGTCTGTACACACATCTTATTTGAAGTGCCATTGATTGAGAAGTAGGTGTCTGGGCACTGATCCTGGCAGTATCTGTTTCCTGTGGGGTCAGCGAAAGTATCGGCCGGGCATCCTGCACTGGTGACACATAAATGAGTCACGTTGTTGCCAAACTGAGAGCCTGTGCACTTTTCCACACAAATCCCTGTCGATCCTGTTCCAGTATCTCCGAAGTAAAGAGCAGGGCAGACCGTTAAGCACAGTCTTGTTGGTGTATGCTCAAAGTACTGTGTAGGACTGCTTGAACAGTCTTAGACACAGAGCCGATTTCCTGTGGGGTCACCAAAACGTCCGGAAGGGCAGAATGATACGCATACTGCATTATGACCAAAACTTGGCACGGGAGTGGTTGGACAAGTCTGCACGCAAACTCGATTATTCTGGGAATCTGCGTAATATCCAGTAGCAGTACAACCAACAGTGCACTTGCCCTGATATGAGAATTAATTGGGATCAAGGGGACAGGTCTCCATGCATAGCCGAAGATTGTTCTAGCCATAGGTAGGGGTTATATCAGTCCCAGTTGAGCAAGATGTCTGGCACAGTTTAGTGGTAAGATCACCATATTCACCTGACTAGCTGCAGAAGGTCACACATAGCTCAAGATGAGTATCACCAAAGTAGCCATCAGGGCAATCCTGGGCAGTGGTAAGACAGGTTCCAGAGAGGGGATTACCAAACCGACCATTTGAGCAAGTAGTTTTACATGCCCAACCGCTAGTATCTGCATATTGTAGTAATCCTGCACCAGTATATTGGGTACAGATGGACATACATCGTTTATTTTCAGGATCTGCGAACTGTGGGTTGCATGTGGTGGCGGTGACACAGGTGTTACTGGAGTCTTGGCCATAAGTGGCCAATGGACAGACCTGAGTGCATTACCAATCGGTATTATACTTAAAATAGCCAGCTGGACAGTCAGCCAAGCACAAGTTTGAAACATCAAAGGCATAGGTGTTGGCAGCACAGTTTCCATTACAGATGTTGTTCTGTGCATAAGAGTTGGCAGGACAGACCTATACGCAATCCCCTGAAGCTGGGTCACCATACCATCCTGATGGACAAGTGACATAGCATTTTCGATCCTGGGTGAACCGGAACTACCCTCGACTTCCTGCATAGCAATTTTACACACAAACCCATCCGTTATCAGTCGCAAAATAAGTGTTTGTAGCATTGGTGGGACAAATTGACACGCACATACCAGTTGAAGGATCACCCCACTTATTGGGTCCTTGGCAGGGTACTGTTTAGCACCATCGAGTGTCAGGGTTCCGATAGCGATTAGTCTCACAGCTGTCACTGCAAGTTCCGGGTGGTGATGGCCTTATAATATCCATCCGCAGCACCGTTGTTGGTGTTGCACAGGCACTTTGAGTCAACTAGCTGATGATTGGCAGAGGTATCACAGGACAGGCAGTTGTCATGTTCAGGGCCATAACAAGTGCTACAGTTTCCAAAGCACTTCATTTAATGGACAGTGATTTCCTTGACTCCCCAATAATAGAGCTTTCCATGGATGGTCTGCAATTCTGCAGTATTACTAGTGATGCGTATGGTTGCGCTTGATTAAGTATGTTTGACCACAGCACTGATCCGGTTCTTAAAATCTAGAGTGTTGTATCCGCACATCTTCTCTCCGTACACTGAGAAATCATTAAAGGTGTACACGAAATCTTTGTAAGTGAATTGGTTTGTTCCCATGTAAATGTTCCCATCGGATGGCCAGCCATCAAAGAAAAAGAACAATCCTTGGATTCTAAGGCCATAGTGTGCTCCAAGCCCTGACACGCTAATTTCTACTTGGGATGAAGTTGTGCTAACTTAGTAGCCAAATACCATCCCACTGTATCCACAGGCAGTTGTAGTCGGTCCTCCATTTGCTCCTGAAACAGTGACTCCAGAAGGTACAGAAGAAACTGCATCAAAAAGGACAGACACCTTTTGGTTGTAGGTGCTGTTGAAGGAGCATTCATTGCTATCTAGATCAGCACCATCCCAGCACACTGTACAGCCACTAGAGCTAGTTGAAGAGCAGGCTAGGCAGGTGTAATGGCAGATGGTGCATGATTTTGAACCAGACTTGTAGTAGCTGTCGATGCAGTTACAAGCAGCTGTATTGAAAGGATTACCTCCTGAATATGTGGCATATTGCAGGCATTGGCTGACGGTTGGACAAAAACCTTAGGCGAAATTGTATCCAGTGCTGCAAGAAGTACAGAAGACCGTCTCATAACAGAGTGTCGTAAGACAGGTCAGGGAAAGGTCTTATTGGCATATCTGGCATGAAGAGTCACAGGACCTGCAGATCAGGTCGTCAGGGTCTCCATAGTAATTGGTGGGACAGACATCCCAGCACTGAGTTCCTAGATGCAAATAGGCTCGATTAGCTCCTGAGGTATAACACTGAGTGCACGACAGCTTGCTAGGCCCTGAACATTTTATACAAAGATTGTTACATCTTTAGCATGCATTGTCTGAAGCGACAGGGTACTGTTCGATGGTAGGACAGGCTGTTTGGCAACGAGTAGCTTCCGACGCACTGACACTTGCACTTGTCGTCCACTTGTAATAGACGAAGGTATTGTTCTTACATGAATTGCATTACAAGTTGGTGGCGCCGAAACAGGTAGCACACTCAGCGACACAGGCTACACAGCCTGATCCTGAATCATACTGTCCGGCTGAGCACTGTCCGCGAAGGGAGGGCAACAAGAAAGCCAAGAAAAGCATTTTGATATAATGAAATAATGACCATCCATATTGCTTAGATGTATCAGAGATCTGAATAATGTGTGATTAAAGTTGATTTTTATAAACAAACTTCCAATGAGGTACATTATTTCATAACAAATTATTGACTTGCCGAACGATGTATAAGTTCAAGTTAAGGATAGGACTGTTTGGGTAAAAGGTAAGATGGGGTAAATCACCAAACAATTTAAGCATCTTCAGATGGAAATGTTTTTGAATAAAGAAGGATCCAAGACGAAAATGGGCTTTAGAATATGGCTCGCCTCAAGAAAACAGGCGGCAGTGGTCAGGACAGTTCGCTCCCAGGTATCAAACATGATCCGAGGGGTTACTAACGGATACAAGTTTAAGATGGTACTTGCTTATTCACATTACCCTATCATTGCTAATCTGCTTGATTAGGGAAAAGCTATTGAGATAAAAAACTTCTTAGGTGGTAGTATGAACAAGAGGGTTGATTGTCTGCCCGGAGTAACTGTTGAGAAAATAAAGGGAGAGAATAACATCTTGACCTTTAAATCAACAGACCTGAATGCTATATCTCAAACTTGTGCTCTTGTAAAGCAATCCTGCAAAGTGCCAGATAAAGATCTCAGACAGTTTCTTGATGGAATTTATGTATCTGAAAAAAGATTGCCCATCATTTAATGATAATTGATATCATAATTCAATAAACATACGTTGTTTTAATCGCTTTAATCCTCTCGATTTTTATTTCTTCTTTGGTCTTCGCTACATCTACTCTTATGCCTTTTAATGAATGTCTGTGGTATCCGTCGTCATAGGTGCAATTATATCCAACAAAGAAAAGTGTGTAAGTTTCGTTTCCAATTTAAAGCCTTCTATATGATAGTTGATACATAGCTTTTCTGTAGAGTTTCCATGCTTTTTTGGACTTTATCTCTTTTTTTCAATTAAGCTTATTGATTTGATCCAATAATAATTATTGTCGATAAGAATCTAAATAAATTAATGGGATGGGTTTAAATCATAATAAAGTCTATCTTAAAAATTAAAATATTGTATTTGAAGGAATTCGTACATAACAATTTCCGTTGCTATATAACTGGGAGCATTCCATTTCATGAACTTAAATATTTTTTACTCTTACACCTATTTAAAATTAAAATAAAATGTGTCTTAGTTGTTATTGACCTCGCTAAAGAATGGAGAATGACTTAGAAATAAAATATATATTTGAAGGCGCTGTGAAACTAACATAGAGAAAGTGGAGATAGCCATGTTAATGTGCAATTGTAATCTCCTTTAAGCCACTAAAGAAGGTCAAAATATATTCTTCTGGCCTTCAAACATAAAAGATATTAAAGTTTTGTATTTATTTCTACCAACCAACAAGTTATGGGTACAATGAGCCAAAAAAATAACAAAAAATGTATTTATGGATTAATTATGAATATGATGTATGGTCATTTATTTTTTTTATCTTTTAATATTGATGAATGTAATGAAGAACAACAGGCTAATCTTGACTTATCCTTCAACATTTATCCAAACATACAATTTTTATTTTAGGCTCATTGTACCTATACTATGACAAAATAAGATGGAAAAGCCTAAAGCTAAATGGTAAGAAAGCATCAACCCCGTTTAACATTATCCATTGCTACACACACTAATAGATTGAAGACTTATTTAATAAACGAGTATTTGATTAGATCTTTTATATAACCTATTCTGTTTAATGTCGATTCGCGAGCCTAATACTTTGAGAATCATGTTATGGAATTAGCCAGTGATATCTGAGATGAATTTAACCAAGCATGCATCCGTGTCTCTAAAAAAGCTCTCTCGCCTACATCCATGGATCAAAAAGATAAGGGCTGAAATGGAATTAACAATGTTTGAAGCTGCCCTTCTACTATAAGAGATTGACATCACTCAGAGCAATATACCTTTCAATCTCATTAACAAAAACAAGTATCCTTTATTAGAGATACTCAAGTTAAGTGAAATTATAATCAGGAGCGTGTGATTTAAGAGCTGAATAGATCGCTTGTATGCGTAGTGAACAAATAAGGATAATCGAATTAGGGTCTTGTTCAATTGATGCAGATGCTGCTCAACTAATCTCCACAGCTAACTGGCCTAATCTTATCACAATCGATTTAAATGGCAACAGGATTTAAGATGAAGGCATTCGATCAATATCTAAAGCTTATTGGCCTAGCCTTAGCATAATTCATTTGGATATCAACAACATTGGAGCAGAAGGTGCTTTATCGATATCCAGAGCTGACTGGCCTAACCTTACCCAAATTAGTTTGATGGAAAACAGCATAGGAGCAGAAGGTGTTCAATCTTTATCCAAAGCTAACTGGCCTAATCTTAGCACAATCGATTTAGATAGCAATAACATCGGAGTAGAAGGAGCTTTATCATTATCCAGAGCTAACTGGCCCAATTTAAACTCAATCTATCTGGGTAGTAACAGAATTAGAGATTAAGGAATTCAATCAATATGCAAAGCTGATTGGAGTCACCTAACCACCATTTATTTGGGTAGCAACAGGATTGGAGACAAAGGTATTCGATCAATATCAAGAGTTTATTGGCCTAATCTTACCGCAATTTATTTGGATAGCAATAGTATTGGATCAGAAGGTGCTTAATCAATATCTAGAGCTGACTGGACTAAATTGATCGAAATCTATTTGAATGGCAACAGGATTGGAGATGAAGGCGCTCAATCAATATCCAGAGCTGATTGGCCTAACCTTACCACAATTTATTTGGGTAGCAACAGGATTGGAAAAATAGGTCGGTCAATCCTTCATGCAAAATGGTCTTTTGCGCAATTATGATTCTATATTCATCATCAATATAAATGAAACATATTATAATGTTAAATTGTATAGTTCTCGATGATATAACAATTATCATATAACTTTCCTATCCCTAATTCATATCCATCACTTAATCATTGCTCCCTAATATGCATGGAATAGTTACTGCAACAGACCTTGAACTTAATTTTTAATGATATATAGTGCACTATAATGGCTGCAGCCTTGATACTTCAGGTGCTATATATTTACTGTAATATTAATACATTTGTTGTCCTTTCATAGCTGTAATTATCCGACAAAGTAATATCTTCAATAGTATTGGAAGTATGTAAATTTTCCCCATATCTAATTTATTAATACATTAACCATCTTTGTTGAGAATAATGGGTGTATTCGAACAGTTTGATAAAGTAAAACATTGAAGTTAACCAAATGGAACTTATTTTCTCTTGCTATATATAGCCATTTTAATATCAATATCCATTTTATTTCATTGTTATTCCATTTCATTTAATTTATACCCCATGCCGGAGTAAATAAAATATTTCAAGCTCATCTGAAAAGAGGAAGAATATAATGGATAAGATATTAAGAGGGTTCAAAAGAAGGTAACAATGGGTTTATAGTAGTTGTTCTTTATTTATATGAAGATCTAAGCATAGATAGTGAGATTAGAGTTTCCATCTTATCCTCTCGCATACAAGATTTTATAGTCCATCTAAGACTATTCAAAATTAGTCTTTATCTTAAGTGTCAATTATGTAGGGTTCATACCATTGAAGTAATTTATACCACCTTGTATAATCCGCTTTGCAAAGTCTCACATTTTGTGTAGTAGTGTTCTGGGCCATAAGAATCTGTGTCATCAAGATCGAGAAATCCAGATGTTCCTTGTGGGCTATTATAATAGACATGACCCCCATCTGGTTAAAAGACATGTAAATCAACATCTGGTTGCTAATCCCATGACAATGTGACAGTGATAGGTCCATCGTTAATATCCTTGTCTGGTTGTTAAGTCAAAGCAAATGCTCTTTAGACTTTATTGATCAGTTCTTCTCTGTAATTTTTCATCATTCCAATAGCTTCATGATTTGTGTAAGAGAACTGTTTACCCGGAGTTTAATCTAGTACAGGCAAAGCACCTTTATACCCAATTATTAATCCAAGAACTGACACTTGGTCTAGTGTAGTGTCTTAGGGATTCCTTATGTAAAGTGTTGGATCCGAACCCTTCATTTATCCTGCGGTTGGGGCTAGAAATACCTGCTCAACATGCTTCTTTTGTTCTGAATTGAGCATTTAATAAATCTCATTTGCATACATTGATCCCATACCATACCCTAACAACACAACTTTCTTCCCTTGTTTGATGCTTTCAATTAAATCGAGATATTTGAAATACTTTCTTTTTTCATAGCTCGCTTAAGTAACAATTTGTATGAAAGCCTTAATCGCTGCAAAAAGAATATCCTTTGATGCTGCTTTCATCTGCTTTTTTATTATATCTTTGAAATTCGCTTTCTAAAGGACTGCTATTTCCTCAATCTAATCAAAAAATTATTTTCCCTTTTTTTTTGTCTCTAAACCAACTCTGTATTGATATTTCCCACTAACTCTTTAACCTTGTCATCCTTCGCATTATCTTCTATCACATCCAAACCAAATTGTATGTTATTTATTATTACTATTCCTAATCCACCTTGAAACAGAGTGAAAGCTTTGAGGAGACTATATTTAGTTTATTAATTTTTCAACTTTAGAAATAACCCTTCATTAAGATTAGCAATCAAATTTAATTCCTTATTTCCCCCAGGATTGTAGGTTGTAAGTCTTACATCATAATCAGATTCTGGAAATATTTATTTCAGCTGTTAGCGAATTTTATTATTATACAAACGTGGCTAGCCTATATAAAATACCTATTTTGTCTTTTATATGTCTTGACAAGGTATTTGTTGTTGTAGGCTCCTCTCTATTATGGACTGGTTATTTGTTATCGCATAAGGAGTTTTGCACTATTCCTACAACTGTGATGAGCCTCTGGGAAAAAAAGTCTAACTCTCAATCGATAATTCCATCAAGGCATACTCCCTGACCTGTTAAACAGTCTGTAGCATCTTATTCAGGAGAAGCATCTTGTGATTGTCTGATTTATTACCAAAACGATAACTCAAACATTAAGTCTATCTAACTAAGCCCCTGTTAACTGCACTGTAATTAGATTAAGCCCTGTACCTCTAAGGCATTCATCTTGTGACTCATTTGAAGCATTGCCTAGGCTTCCTATGGTTCTTAGTAATTGTCGAGTACATAGTCAAGAACATTCTGATTTACATTTTAACATAGGGTAGACTAGGAGCAATTATATTTGGGCCTTTTAGACAGTACAACAGCCAGGACGATGGTTATTATCATAAGGAGAATACCAATTCCGATACCAATGATGATAACCCACTTATGAGTTACAAAACAAGAAGCTTAATCAGTCACTTAAAGCACTTACTGTGCTTACTGTGCTTAGTCTTGCATTTAAACTGATGTTGGCCCCTATTCCATGATCATGTATAATTATTATCAATTTTAATATATTTATTAAAAATAATGTATGGTTAATATGGTCAATATGACTAATAATCAACCATTGGAAGGGTGTTTGACTGAATTTACCACTCAAGAGGATTGATTCCGTGAATGGATAACCTATTGAGCAGTATTAATTAATTATCATTATCTAATTCTAACTATTTTGTATCAACTAAAAATTCCTTGTTTTTTTTTATTCTTTAATACTGCTGTAATGATAAGAACATTAAATATAGATATCTGAATTGAATATCATTTGGCATATTTTACTGTCCACTCCTTTGCCACCTTCTGATACGACCCTTCTTTGAAAGCTTTGCAGGCTTACTCGTTTATTGGGTGATCCAGCTCAGGCATCACTAGCATAGACTGAATCTTATCCAATACTCCCACAATTTTTTTTGTGGGTAGCCATTCATCCATTCCAATCATATCCTTGCAAATTTAGCCATCATCGACCATCACGTTGGGATGGAAGACTTTCGTATCGAAGCTGACAGCAGGAAATTTGAAAGGGTAGGTTTCCCCAAATTTGATTCTGATTTTAAACTTGCCTCCTTCATAAGGAGAGCCAGAGGGTCCTTCCATGGTGACAAGCCATTAGAAGGTATTGCCACCAATCTTAGCCACAACGCATCCAGGCTTCTTACCACACTCCTCAAACTCCTTCTCCAATCTCTTCATTTCTGATATTATCAAGGTATCCTCAGGGATTTATTTATTTATTTATTTACCCATAAACATTTTTGTCAAAGGTCTTTACCGATCGGCCCGCTTTCTTTTTAACGGTTATCATATTCTTAGAGAAATCGGATGAATCCTGTCTCGTCACATACCAGGGTTTTCCCGAATGCGAAGTACCATTCGTCTAGGTTCACGGTTTGCTTATTGCAGATTGCTGTACTCTTGATAAAATCTTTAGCGTCTTTCTATGCCACTGCTTCGCTTACATTTTCGACGTACTTGTTGCACCTTAGAGCCTTGTGAAAGTCCAAGTAATTTTTGTGATCGTAATCAAGCTAATTAAAGATGTGTAGTAGTTTTTCTTTGTGATTAGCCTTAAGTACATTGAAAGCCTTTTATTAAGGGACAACATTGCTGATGAACTGGCGTACTTACACATTGCCTTAGCCAGCTTTCTGTCCGCTACCATTTTTTATATTCGGGTCCATCTCATTTATAAGAAGGAACAAGATAATCTCGAAGTTAGACTTCTAACAGGCGATGTGTAAAGGGGTGTTGCCTTCCTTGTTGCGAGAGTCTGACTTGAAATTAAATCCTAGCTCTGCAAGTAAGTGCAGTACCTCTAAACGATCATTAATGACGGCAAGATGTGCTCCCATGTTTTAATTTTCCTTGTCCTTGTAGTGGATATCTACGCCATCTGAGATCTTTCTACGGATAATGTCAAGGTTGCCTCGTCCGCATTCCGCCACATAGCTCTCGCTGTTGTACTATGAACTCATTTTATAAATGATTATTTTTGACACACCTGATTTTTATTTTACAGATCATAATAAGCAATCAGGTACTAACCCTTGAACTCTAACTCTATAAATTATATTAATGCATAAGCATTAATTAATATTTTCAAGAACAAGTATTCAAAAGATGGTATAATGCATGCTATCTCCTGTTCACTCCCATGATTATAAATTAAACATCCATTTATAATCATAACTAACAATGATACACCAGGCTTTGTGGTTTTGTGCCCTGCCAGTTAGACAGTTAGAAAGAAGGATGTAGTAATCCATTCCTGCAACTGTTTTGTTGTTGCTCATATTCTTATGATGTAGTCATTTTTACTCAAAATGTATTTTTATAAGTGTGGTGTAGCATCCTTGGTTAATAAAGATCTTACTGATAATATTTCGGTGATGATTAATTTTGCTTTGTAGAACTTTTTCAGCTGAACACGTTGTGCTGGTGAGGTTACGTTCCGATCAAGATGCTGTCATATGTCGACTGTGTGGCTCTTCCTACTTTCTTTCCGTAGTAGTTTCTGCCTGACATCAGACTTAAATGAGTGTGGATGTTTATCTTTAATGTAATTAAATGGACTTTTATTTGTTGACAATTCTTCTGCTGGCTAATAGCCTTGCCAAGCTACTATCCTGCTTCGTTCTGGGAAACATTCTACCTCAAGATTTCATCCATTCTTTCGCAGGTCTGCTCTTCATACAATTAACCTTCTTCGTTTTCATTTAATAAGGCCATTATCACCTTAATAATCCCTTGCTCTCCGGATGGATAACAATCCTGTCATTCCTCTGCATGTTAATACTAAGCCAGATATCGACTATGAAAAAAATATCCTCAATAGTGCTGCTGTTAATAATGTGGCTGCATGTACTAGTAGAATATACTGCTATCTCAATTGAATCGAATTTAGGATATCAGCTAATCCTTGCTTTTAATATGCTCTTGCACAATGCATGTTAGGGAATAGTTATTCATACGATTTTGGACAGTAATCTGTGGTATGTGTTTTTTGCTGGATAAATGGTGATAGTATGCTGTTTGCTTAGCACGATGAAATCATTGATAGTGGATAGCTTTACAGAAGGTGTAATGAATTCAATCAATGCAGGAGTATTCCTATATATTGGATTTGAAATGCTGGGATAGTGCCAAAAGATCAATAGGTCCACAATCCTAGGATATGCAGGTGCCTTGTTATTTGGTCTTATAAATGAAAATCATAAACATTGAGCATTGAGATCTTGTAATTAAATAAGATTATTGTTAAATAGATCATCTTGCATTATTGCTTTATGGAGGATGAAGCGGATAGCGTTTGTATGGCTATTGATACAACCGATTTAAAAAAGGTCTCTCAGCGTGCTCTCTAAGACAGTCTTGTTGACGCTGAAAGGGCTATCATTGCTCTAAAACAACAATTGGCTCAAGAAAGGATTAAACACCATTCTTAAAAAATGAAACTTTATGCATTGTTTCGTAAAAGCAGTTATTCCTATTAGAAACAGATAAAACGACTTCACAGCCAGACTCATCGAAATAACATTATACAAGAACGAGATCGCAGGACACCCAGAAGGAATGGTAACTCAAAACAGAAGTATAAGAGCGTTACAAGGATAAATTATCAAGGGAAAAAAAGGAAAAATGAGTTTTGATTAATAGAAAATTTGAATATGTTTAGAGATTGCCGGAACCTCTGTGAAACTCTAAGGGCACTTGGGTATTCTCGCCTCATATCAATCGAGAATTTTAAGAAGCCTAACTTTTAGTTGCTGGCGGATGTTCTCTATTGGCTGGCCAAAAGGTTTGATCCATCAATCAACTTCTCTGACCAAATTTAACTCTAGTCAGATAGAGTGGAATTCATCAAAAATATCTGTCTCTTGTTTGGACGAACAACCAGACTAAGATTGGACCCAAAAAAACTCTACCAAGCCAATTCGTCTGCAGTTGAGTAACTTCTCAAAATTACCACCATTTTGTACAAAGCCTATAGCTCGTCCAATAATGAGGAAGAGGAAGGAGCTGATTTTGTGCTGACATCTAAGACAGGGAACTTAAAGGCTCACAAACAGCTGGCCCTTGAAATCAACTAATTGGGAACTAAACTGTTTGATATGATTGGAAATGAAACTGAACTTAAGAAGGACAGAGCTAAGGCTTTAAACTTTCTTTAAGGAATTGAGACTGGATCCTCCTCGCAAGGATACATTGAATCATGTGTCAACAAGATAATCCAACAACAGGAAGAAAATATGAGTGAAATTAGTAAGTATGTCACCAATCTAGAACGTGAGCAAAAGGCTTTATAGGACAAAATCAGGAGAAAGAATAATGAACTCGAGCGATCTGAGAAAAAGCTTAAGACAATGACCAGTGTCAAACCTCCTTATCAAGATTAACAGGACAGACTTGAACAAGACATGGAAAGACTCTATCAGCTTTACGCTGAAAAGTTCAGGAACCTAAGTTTCTTAGAAAGCGAGCTAGAGTACTACAACGCCAGGTAGCAACATGAAATGAATCTCAAGAATATGGTTTTATAGGGAAAGCGTAAAAACCTTCACTAACAATAGCGTTATGATGATGTGGATGAAGATAGAATCGGAACAAGGAAGGAAAAGCAGCGAGGCTTTAATAATGGAATGGCATTTGGTCAAGCTCACTAAGAGGAAAGTCCTAACGATGATGAAGAAGGAGGCGAGGAAGATGAAGATGATGAAGAAGAACTCACTCCTAGCGATGAGGATGATGATTAAGATGAGGACAATAGCTATTGAACATCCCGAAATCTCTATTTAATTACTTATGTTTTTCAATCTCTATAGTTATAGAACATAAAACACCTAAGCATTATATTTCTTCTTGTGAATTCATTCAAGATGCTTTTACTGCTCATTCTTCATCCTATCTCTTGTCTGAGACTCAATAACACCCTTACTGGCTCCTTTTCAAAAGCCTTCCTTCATTAAAACAATCGCCTGCTCCTGGCATCCCCTGATCTTTCCATCATCGACCTCCCTACAACCCAAGTTCACTCTATCTAATCTGTGGCATAAGCTTCTCTGTCGGATAGTGGTTTTTCGCTCTCAATCTGCAGCACCAAAGGACAATAACACAATTACATATACGACACAAATACCCAAAGCTTTACAAAGTTATAAAACATAGATACATGTGTTTCTGTGGCTTTTTGTGATGACTTGAGATTGCTGATTAACAAGAGACCTGGAGTATGCAACATTTATAATAGGGCACAACGAAACGAATACTTCAATTATGGGTGGACAATGTTTCAACCTAATTTCAACAGTGTAGTATGCTCTAATAATGGTATTATAGCAGCAGGAACTCTTGATCAAGTAGGGACTATTACTTTTGTAATTATAGGCTATTCATATTACTAATTTGATGACAGACTGATCTAAATGAAAATCACTAAAAACGGGAGCAAACTTTTCATTGTTGGGTATAGCTATACCTCTTTAATTGATACAGCAACTTTGACATAGCTCTATCGTTTCCCCTTTGTCGGTCATTCCATTGGTATTGATGAAAATGGAAATCATGTTGGGATCTGCAATGATTCTGAGGCTAAATTCTTTCTAAAAGAAGCCTAAGCTAATGCCTACAACTTGGTGGATTCTATCTCTGTCTAATGTACTGCAGTAGCAATCAATCAGAACTATATGATTATAACCAACTCAGCTGTTCAAGTTTATTGTTTTTATTACATTGAGAATAACTAGTGTGTTGAAGCTTGCTCACCTGGCCGTGTGCTTATAGACTCTGTGTGCTACCTTCCCTGTCCAGACGGATCCTATCGTGATAACACTCCTTACTGTTAGCTTTGTCCCTCTAACTGTGCAATTTGCAGTGCTGTTGATGCATGCTCACTCTGCTTATAAGATTTCCTGGACAATGGATTGTGTTTGCAAAAATGTCCTTCCTCCAAATACAAAAAGACTGATACCAAGACTTGTTAGACATGCAATCAGCTACTTGATCCATAGTTCCAGACGTGTAAAGACACATGTTCTATTGGGAAGTATGTTTCAAGCAGCCTTTGTCTACCTTGTAAGTAGAATTGTAGCTAATGCGAAAATGCATAAAAGTGTATTCGGTGTGCTAACTCCATGTTCCTGCTTAATGGTAACTGTCTACTGGAATGTTTTACCAGTTATTACTCTTCATACGGATAGTACGTCTGTCATGTCTGCGAAATGCTTTGCTAATTATGCACCTCATTTGATTCCTGTACAAGATGCTTGTAACCTTTGCACTTTCTAGAGAATGGAATTTGTAGTTAGAATTGTCAGTACTGTCAACTTGAATCTTTGAGATCAGGGTTCAACTCTATCTACATTGACAAGATTCTGCAGATCAGTTGGAACTGGCCCATCCCTACTCCACCTTGTATCAATTTGATTACCGATTCATCAGCGAATAACTACTCCTCTATTGAAGTAAAGGAGAGTTAGATTACTCTCAGATGGGAATGTAACCTCTTGTACAACTATAGTGGAAAACTAGTGGTTACAGTATGGGCTGGTGCTCACAACGTTAGTTTGTAATTGGATATCAAGTTTGTATGCTTAAATTAGTAGAAAGATCTGGGTTTACGCAAGCTTGAATATTTCGAGCCTACTGCCATATCCATACAAAGTATCCCTTTCGCATATGTCTTCATGGTAGGACCCTTACTTCCTCTTGGGATTAGATTGTTGCCTCAGCCAAGTACTCTCACATCACCTCTAAGTACTATCACTCGTATCCTTTCCATTGGCTCTCCAGTTGCACATGAGCATTCTTCCTCTTCTCTACGAATGCTTGAATAGATCAACTTTTCAGAACGACTATTTCCTACAGTGCTATTAGTCTCTACCTCAATTGGTTTATCCTTGATGCTTGTTCTGTTTATGTTTTTGCACAAACTATCCAATTTCAAGGAGGGAGTCATGGCTACAGTGATCCTGGCCATTGATAAAGTTCAAAATGCACTTCTCTTGTAACTAACTATGGAATTGGTTAGGCAACGTTAAGCAAGTAAAACTGTACTGGCTATTATCTTTATTGGCACATTATTACCATTCATCTACTTCATGGTCAGGTACTGGAGACTACAACAGATTCTCAGATTTGAAATGCCTGCGAATCGGTACTGGTAGATCTTCCCTTAGTTCTCAATCCTCCTACTGACAGTACATTTCAACCCATACAGTCACGTGATCCACAAAAGTAGTCAGATGATGGTCGCAGGTTAGACCATCTATCACTTGATCATGCCCTTAGAGCAGATGGTCATTCTGGCAGCCCTCTTCGAGAATCACATCATCAGAATCATAATGTCTCTAGTGCCCTTGTTGATAATTCTTTTACTCATCTTCAAACTGAATCCCTTCAAGAGCAACGGATGGAACATAATGTATGCAACTAGGTATGCAATCATATTTTGCACTCTTGCATTCATCATGGGAAGTGGTGAAATCTTTACCTGGGCGTTCACCTCTGACTCAGCAATTGATAGACAACTAATCTACGCAGTATTTTGTCTTCTAGGGGTTATCAGCTTGATCCTGTTACTGTTGATAGAGTTGATAATTTTTGGAGTGATGGCCTCACTTTTCTTTAAGCCGAGTTTCTAGTAGGAGGTACGGTAGGCTCTTAGGAACTGGTATCTTGAGGCATTGATTTAAAATGTTACCATAAGCAAAAACAAGGTAAAAGCAGCCATCATTGAAGGCAACCTCAACTATGCAGACCTCAGAGCCCTGCCAGACGTGTCTATACCTATTCTGATTGTACATCTGAGTACTTCCAACATCCTTATTGAAAGAGTGGAACGGATCAGATTCAATTCAAGAAGCAAGTTTATCAAGCATTAAAACTTCACTAAGAGAAGATCCACAATGTAGCCGAACCAGGAACAGAGAACAGACTTAACAGAGTTGATGGAGAGAATGTGGTCTGGCTGTAAAAGCGTGTGCATCAAAGTGATGATGGTAGTGCATCAGAGTGAGTGTTTTTTCGGAAAGGATGTGAAACTGCAAGCAGACAGCACGATTGTTGAGGTTGGCATTTTACAACAAAAATTTGATGGAATTCCCTTCAAGGCAGTGTCAAGATTGATGATTAACTCTGAATGATTGAAGAGGAACTTGGGATTTTGGCATCTAAATAAAAAGAATTATTTTTATAATCTTGGTCTTTTTGCCTAGCTAACCTCAGGGGTTGGGGTTGGGGTTGGGGTTGGGGTTGGGGTTGGGGTTGGGGTTGGGGTTGGGGTTGGGGTTGGGGTTGGGGTTGGGGTTGGGGTTGGGGTTGGGGTTGGGGTTGGGGTTGGGGTTGGGGTTGGGGTTGGGGTTGGGGTTGGGGTTGGGGTTGGGGTTGGGGTTGGGGTTGGGGTTGGGGTTGGGGTTGGGGTTGGGGTTGGGGTTGGGGTTGGGGTTGGGGTTGGGGTTGGG